>NC_067158.1:12103330-12260830 GCF_903995435.1 Acomys russatus | reverse complement strand
AATTATATTCTTCGCATTCTTTCCTGACATGATTTTATTCCTTCCAGGAAAATGCCTAAGAGGAGAACTGATAGGTCATAGGACAGATATCTGTTTATTTTTATAAAACTGTCAAACTGTCCCTCAGAGTGGCTGTTCCATGTTTATGGACACAGTCTAATATCTTTAACGCTGACTGCCACTGGACATTAGCTCCTGGTTCTGTAAAGCCATTGCTGAACACCCACCCCAACCTGTCCTCCCCCATATGCTCCCCTGGCCTCCCCCATGTGCTGCCCCTGGCCTCCCCATGTGCTCCCCTATCCTCCCCATGTGCTCCTCTGTCCTCCCCCTTGTGCTCCCCTGTCCTCCCCCTTGTGCTCCCTTGTCCTCTCCCATTCGCTCCCCTGTCCTCCCCATGTGCTCCCTCGTCATGCCCCTTGTGCTCCCCTGTCCTCTCCCATTCCCATTTGCTCCCCTGTCCTCCCCTATGTGCTCCCCATGTGGTCCCCCTTGTGCTCCCCTGTCCTCCTCCTTGTGCACTCATATCCTCCCCCATGTGCTCCCCTATCCTCCCCCATGTGCTCTCTGTCCTCCCCATGTGCTCCCCTGTCTGCCTCTATCAAATCCTATTTGGGACAAGCAGGGGACACCTGGTTCTTGAGGTCAGCGCACAAGAGCGTGCTTACTTTAGATGATAACTAGAATAGAGTGTGCAGACAGCCTGAAAACACTGTGATCTCCTGACCACCATGGTGGTCACATCTGTCCTTCTTGTTAGTCTAGCTGGGTCCACAGGCCTCTGTCTGTGGCAGGACCCCAGCTCCAGCCCCTGGTGTCCATTAGGGAGTAAGGAGGAGTTTCCTCCTAGCTATGTGGACCTGCCTCATCAGTCACTCCTGCTGGTGTATCTGCCTGGGTTATGCTGAGCTGGGACAGTGTTGTGTGCTCTATACCACGCTGCAGTCTAGGAGTGAGGTCTGGTGGGGGCTGTGCTCTCCTCCCTCCCCTGCCCAGGGTTGTGGTACAGTCTTTTCTGGACATGGTGGTACCTACCTTAAGCTGGGTGCCTGGTGAGTAAGGGGCAAGTCTGAGGTTACCGTCTGGCGTCCTCAGGCTGAACCTTTGAGCCAGGCCTGTGGACATTGCTCAGGGCTGACCAGCAAGCCCTATCTATCATGTTGCTGTTGGCCGTGATGGTGGGCTCACATCTGTTAGAGAACTCAGATGCCAGGCAGAGTTTGCTGCAGAGGAACCTCCAACCTTAAACACACGAGAGCCCATTCCACCTGCAGGGTCTTTGCACAGCTGCCTCTTCTGCTAAGATATTTTTCTCTTCTCTTCTCTTCTCTTAAGAGGATGCCCTTAAAGTCATCTTCCCCGTGTCATCCAGACCTCAACTTACATGCCACCTCCACAGAAAGCCTTCCATGGACACTCTGAAGGCAGTACCTGTCACCTCTAGCAGATCATTTGCCTTAAATCTGTATAGACTAGCCTGTCCCCCCTAATCATAAAGTGGGGGTGGTTGGGGGTTGTTTCAAGGCCTCTTGTGGCCACAGATAGTCTTGAGGCCTTTGTGCTGTCTGCCCCCATACATGCATATAATATAGTCTGGAGATGCAGGACCAAAGGATGACTCACAGCCAGGACAGGATGGAGTGCAACGATGCTGTGTGACCACACTCTACCCAGAACGGAACTGTTTCTTTCTGAAATATGCCATTTAGAATTTTTTGGACCATGGCCAGTTAAGGGCACTGAAATAATGAAAAACCAAGCAGTTGTGTGTGTGTGTGTGTGTGTGTGTGTGTGTGTGTGTGTGTGTGTGTGTGTGTAATATTACAAGCATCACTGTGGAAAGCTGTTTAGTGCTCTTGTCAAATTGGACATATAAGCCCTATAGGTACAACTACTTTGCCATTCTCTGGTATGATTCTATGCCTGGGCAGGGCCGTGCACACAGCTGGTACACCACAGCTGCTCCAAGAGTGCCAGGGTCACTCTTGAGCACTGCACCATAGTTAAAGGCACTAGTTAGTTATGAGGGCAGATCTGGATGCCAGTACTGGACCAACCTTGTAATCTGAAGCTGGTCAGCCTGTCACTGACATCCATTACCACCACCAATACCTTTACCACCACCATTACTACCAATACCACTGCCATCACCACCACCACTCCCATCACTGCTGCCACCTCATATGCCTGCCACACTGTCCTAACTGGACTGATGTGTTCAAGGCCAGGTGACTGGGGATTGAGAGGCTCTGGTTTTCCTGCTCAGAAGACATGGCCTGATTTACTGGGTGGGCTGTTACGCCTGTGAGAAGTGGGGATGGTCGCGCACCCCTGTACGTCAGCAGACCCTGGAGGTAAAGGCATCAGGAAAGTGGCGGTTTTCTTTGGGAGCCCCGCGCATGCATCACTTGTGGCTCTGCAGATGTGATGCTTGTTGCCATGGTGACTGTCCTAACAATAACCTTCCAGAACTGATATTCCCCACAACCTCCCCAGCTGCCACCTGGGAGGGAGAACCCTCTTTGCTTACAAAAGTGAGCCCAAAAGGACAAGGTGGGAGGTGGAGATGACATAGGGTAGGGGTAGGGGGTGGGGATGGCAGGCATGGGGGACAGGTTGGGATGAGGGAGGAGTCATTCGCCTCTGATCCAGAGCTGAAGTCAGATGAGAAAGAAGGCTTCTGTGGTTCTAGGGCAGAAAAGGTCACAACTGGAAACCTTTCTCCCTCCCAGCCTTTTCATTCGGCTTGGGAGGAGTCCGCTGGGTCTGAAGGGAGGGTGTGGGCTCTGCTGTCTCAGCAAGGGTAGCCTGCCTGCTTCTGGCAGCTCACCTCTTCCGCACTGTCTACTACTGGGTAGTTTGCCTCTCCTGACCTAACCTGGGTGATCTCAAGTGTTGCCTCTGATGCTTCAGTCTGGAGGAGGGGCTCCGGGAATGTCTGAGGGCTCACAGGAAGACAATAGGGAAGAGGCTGAGGATACAGTGGGCTTCAAACGGCACCCTTTAGTGACTGCAACGTCCTATGTAGCACAGCCTACCCACTTTTGAAAGGTGACCTAACAAAAGAGCACCCAGAGTGTTGCTGTGTCCTCGCCTGGTGTGTACATTTGTGTGGTTTTGTGTATATTGTATATGATGTGTACATGTGCTTATGTGCATGTTTTTGTATATGCGTGTTTGTGCATATGTGTGTTTATGCATTTTTTTTCCAAAACAGGGTTTCTCTGTGTAGCCCTGGCTGTCGGAGATCTCAATCTATAGACCAGGCTAGCCTTGAACTCAGAGATCCACCTGCTTCTGCCTTCCCAGTGTTTGGATTAAAGGCCTGCGCCACCAACCACCTGGCTGTGTATGTATCTTGGTATGTATATTTGTGTGAAAATAAAAGGCAAGGGGGCTCTACGGACAGTCCCAGCCACTCCTCTTTTTTGGATGAATTTATTTTTGTTTTGTGAATATGTGTATGTGCATATATATGTGTGTGTGTGTGTATAGACATATGTGTATATGCACATATATGTATATGTTTTTATGTATGTGTGTCTGTGATCACATAAGCATGTGTAAGCCAGAGGCCAATGTCTGTCTTCCTTGGTCACTTTGCAACTTTATTTCTTATTTAATACAGGGTTTCTAGCTGAGCCAGGAGCTCGACAATTTAGCTAAAGAGGCTGGGCAGTGAGCCCTAGGGATCTTCAGACCTCCATGCCCAGTGCTGGAGTAGTTACAAGCCTGTGCTTTTCCACCTAGGTTCACAGACCTGGCCCTCATGCTTTGCACAGCAAGCACTTGGCCAGCCGAGCCTCCTCTCCAGCTCCCATACTCCCAGCACATCTTGCTTGGCTGTCTGGCTTGTTACTTCTGCCGTTTCATGCATTGTCCAGTCTAGGGAAAAGCAGGTAATAGCACATGCCTCTGCTGTGGTTGAGAGTTGAATAGTAAAATATGGGTAGGGTTCGTGTGAGAACACTCAAGATCAGTTACCGTTAGGATTCAGGCACCACCTTGTCATCTTCCGGACCGCTGGCAGGAGGAGGTGTGCGTTGGTACCCTAAGACAGCCTAACTCACTGGCGGTGGGCTGGGGTGGGGTGGGCTGAGGGGGTTGATTGGGGGGGGGGAGGTAGTGTAGTGCGTGTGATTTTGTTTTGTTTGTTTTGCTTGTTGTACTGTGCAGCCTGCCTCCTCCTCCTCCTCCTCCCTCCAGAGCTCAGAAAGAACAGTAGCAGCTGCTCTCGGCAGGTGCTACAGGGTGTTACGTCACCCCCAAGAGCAAGCTTCAGCCTGGCCTTCACCCTCTCCTCACCCTTCCCCAAGCTCAGCATCTTCCATGCCCAAGCTCATATTTTTTGTTACAATGGGGTTTCCCTTCCTGCTTGGGTCCTCCTGATGGCAAGGCCATGACTTGGATCTTCTCAGCTAGACATTTTGTGACACCGTACACGCCCGGGCCCGCGCCTGCGCTGGGTCTCTTGTCCTCTAGCTTTCTGTCTTCTGGTGGAGGCTAGCTCTGTGGACCCATCGCAGGGACTTTGCCAGGAGGCCGATTCTGGCAGCATTCGGCCAAATCTACCCTTTGGGAAGACCCCTAGAAGCTGCCCATCAAAGAACCCTCACTTGCTAGAATATCCAAGCTTGGACTCCACAAAATCTGCTTTGGGGGATCCGTAAGTGGAAAGAACCCAGCCAACTGCCTACCAGCGCCATCCACACTGGCTGCTAAGTCCCCTCCCAACTTCCCATGGGGGCACCTGGCCCCAAACACAAGGAGACTAGTCGAAGGATGCAGGCTGAGGGGAGCTTTGTGGGAATCTTCTTGAGCTCCCCTTCTTTCAGGGCCACTTTCACGAGACTGGAAGGTGCGAGGGAGAAAGAATGGAAGCTCCTCTTCCTGGCCAGGACTGGACCAGGCTATCTGGGCAGGATGGCAGTGAGCTCTCGCAACAGGAGTCCCCGACAAAGCAGAGAAGCCCCAGTTTTGCTGTCTCAAAGCCCCATCTGGACTCCAAATGTTCACACTAGGACAAAAGACACCCTAGTTATCAATCCCAGGAGAAGCAGGAAAGAGGCCTGGGACCACCGCCCCAGCATCTTCCTTTCATCCCATTCAGCCTAGGAGACTCATGGAGGAGCTCTCCCAGGCTAGGCGGGAAGGGACTGGTAGCACCTTTATGGGGGCACCGGGCATGGAGGAGCCCAATGGAGGAAGACATACGACCCCTCCCAAGTGGAATGCAGTTTCCTCCTGCTGTCGAGGAGAGGTGGGTATTTAAGAGGGAGAAGAGTCTGGGCTTACTGTTTAACTGCGGCAGCAGCGGAAGAGCCGGCCCAGTGGCTTGTCTGTGCAGGGCACGGGCTTAGAGGGTCAGACGCAGTGCGTGGGCACCGCGTGGTGCAGCCCAAGTGCTGGGACAGGGCGTGGGCACGGGTGGGATTGCATGAGGTGCGGGCGCAGTGCGGGTGCCTGCACGGGCGCGACGTGTGTGCTAGTGGAGCCGCGGTGCGGGTTAGGGTGCGGGCGCATTGCGCGTGCAGGAGCCGGCGCTAGTGCAGGTACAAGGCGCGGGTGCGGTGTGTGTGCGGGTGTAGGGTGCGAGTGAGGCGCGTGCAAGGGGCGGCGGGCGGGGCGGGCGCGGCGGCGACAGCGGCGCCCGCGCCTCTGTGCGCGTAGGTGTGCGGCGCGCTCCTGGCGGGGACAGAGTGAGCAGATCTCGCGTGCGCTCGCCGCCCGGCGCAGCCCAGCCCGGCCCCCGCCCGGCGCCGCGAGCCGAGGTGTCTCCCGCGCCCGCGCCCGTGTCGCCGCCGTGCCCGCGAGCGGGAGCCGGAGTCGCCGCCGCCCGAGCGCAGCCGAGCGCACGCCGAGCCCGATCGCCACCGCCATGGCCACCACGGTGACCTGCACCCGTTTCACCGACGAATACCAGCTATACGAGGATATTGGCAAGTAAGAACCTCGGCGCGCGTGGGCTGTCCGCAGACCCCGGGGAGCGGGGACCCCATCGCCGCCTGCTCCGCGCGCACTGCGGCCCCGCGCGCCCCCGGCTCCTTCGAGCTGCGGGCCCAAGCGCACTGCCCCGTGCAGCCCTGACCCCCGAGCCTCGGATTCTGGGCCCCGCTGCCCCACCGCAACGCATACGGCCCCTGACGGGTGCCATAGCTTTGCGGGGACCGAGACTCGGGGATCTGGACTTGGCGCGGCGGGGGCGGCAGCAGGTGTCCCCCGAGCGCCGGGCAGACGTGACGCATTTGGCGGCGGGGAGGTCAGAGAAGAGCGGTATGCGGGGGCGGCTGCCAGGCCTAGAGTGCCCAAGGGGTCGGCCATGGCCCCAGGGAATCGTCCCCGATGTGGGCACGCTGTCCTCACCCCCACCCTAGAGGCGGGCGACAGCGGTGGCGGACCCGCTCCGCGCCTGCTCCTCGCGTGGCCCCATCTGCTCTGGGGGAGCAGCGTGGGAGCAGCTTCTGCCTTGGGTCCCTTGGGGAATCTGGGTTCTGGAGGATTTTCCCCTAGATTCTTCTGGAAACAAGAATTTGGAGGGGGTGGACGAGGTCAGGGAGCCAAGATCAGGCCATGGGGTGGGGGTGGGGGGGGTGAGAGAGTGAGGCAGGGAACCAGTTGGGCCTCTGATTTCAGGGCCATTGAGGCAGACGGACTGGCTTCTGGATCTTTTTTTTTTTTTTTCTCCTGTGGTTCCTGTGGTGGGAGGGCTGGGGGAGGGACTATGAAGGCGTATTTCGGGTAGGGCCTCGTGGGGAACAGGTGCCCTGGCGCCAAGACGCTGGTCCGCAGCACAAACAATATGGGCATGAAGCTGTGGTTTAGAGCGCCCAGACCTGGTTTTGTCCCTAGGGTCGGAGAAACAGCAAGGCGCCTCAGGGGCCTGGGGCTTCCCTCTGTGATTTAAGGTGACTGCAGGAGCATCCTTAGGTGCTGGCTACATGACTCCAGAGATGGGACCTCCTTCCTAAATCCTCCCCTCCCCCATCCTTCTTGTGCCGTGGGGGCGCTGGCGAGATTTCCACTTACACATCCAGCCGCAAATCCCTCCCCCCCCCCCCACTTTACTAAAAAAGCGTCTGAAAGCTTGTGGTGGGCGAGGGACGCTGATCATTGATAACTGTGGAGTGCCCAGCTGGAGGAGTGTGGGGGTGTGTGCATTCCCCACTTCTTCCTGCACGTGCCAAGAGGATTTGGGTCAGGCCTTGAGGGGCGGGGAGGGGGGGGGAGGTGAGGAGCCAAGTGGAGTGACAGGAGGAAGCCTATGCTGAATGGCAAGAAACAAGGCTGGGTGGAACTGGACAGCCATCCCAGACTAGAGAGCCTGGTACCCTTTCTTCAGCGCTTTGTCTCATCATAGTTGTAGTCATTTGAAGAAGCTTCCAGTAGGCCAGTGGGGTTGTGCTCTGTGAGGAAGAGGTGATGGGCTGAAAGTCCTCAGGTGGGGCTGAGGCGGCCTTGAGGTGATGGGGATGGGGGTGGGGATGGGACAGCCCTTCAGCTCTCAGACCCTCTGAATCCTTTTGAAGAGAGCTTTTCTGAGCCAGTTGGGCATCCATCTCCTCCACAGCCAGGTCCTGTGTTGCTGGAGGCAGGTGGCAGCAGTCAAAACAGAGCAGTGGGAAGTCTCTCCTTCCTCGGGAACCTTCTCTTCACCTCCTCCTGTGTGCCCAGGACCCTATATCCCTATCCTGGGCCTCTTGGTATCTTCTGGGCAGAGTTCACAGATCACCTAGGTTGGCTTCCTGACCTCGGTGTGAGCCCTCCTGTGCGGAGCAGCAGAATTCAGGTGGGGAGTGGAGGCTGAAGGGCGACATTTGCAGTAGACACAGGTGAGGACTGACTGACACTGCCAGCTCCTCCCTAGGTACAAAAGAGTGAGCACTCACCCAACCATGGAGAGGGTACAAGGGTGCCAGAGTGAGACCCCAAGTCCCTTGTGGAGGGGCCACTCTAGTCAGGAGTTGTCAGCTCAGCTCAGCATACCTTTGTGGAGACCGCTTGGTGTCAGGCTCCAGGGATGGGCAAAGGAGAGGGATGAAGGAGATGGTTCCCTCAGGATAAGCTGTGGGAACTCACCGCCTCCCCCCACCCCATCCCCGACCCCACCTCTCCCTGCAGCCCATCCGCCCTCAGTAGCCATGCTGACTAGTTGTTGACAGAGCCTGCCTGCGGCACAGTTGGTGCTGTTTCAGAGCCCCAGGTAGACACATCCAAGTTTATTTAAAGCTGTAGGCCCTGGCACCCTGTCAGGAGATGCTGAGTCCCTTGCTTGGCCCAAGGGCTGCTCCCAGGCCCACAGCTGCTCTTGGTTGTCTGGTGGCAGCTCTGGGCTTTCCCCTCCCTTCCTGGCTCTCCCTCCTCAGGCCTGGGCAGCAGGTGGGCTGGCAGAGGGGAATGGCTCTGTGGGGCCTGGCCCACAAGGCACCTCAGTGTGTGTCTTTCTTTGCAGCTAGTTCTTGCCTGGGGGTTCCTATGCTGGGTCCCAGATACACCATGAACCCAGGGTCCCAGAAACAAGCACAGTGCAAAGTGGGGAAGCCTTCAGTCCACATGGACCGGCCTTTTGGTGTGGGTTACATTTTTTCTTATTGGATGTACTTTTAACAACTCTGAAACCCCAGGGTTGATAACCATTAGGGTCCCTTCCACCCAGAACTAAAAATTATTCATTTTGTCTTTAAATCCTGTCTTAAAATCATAACAAATAACGTATTAAAATAAATATTAAATGACCCATTTTCTTCTGCCTGGGCTCAAGCACTCCCATTCTTTGCTGTGTTTGCACGACTACGAGGGTCCCTGTCAACACTCTGATCCTTCTGAGTTTTCTTACAACTTTGTAAAAAACCCAGAGCTTGTGTTCTCAGCCAGAGCTTGTGTTCTCAGTCTTGCTGACATATGTGGCACTGACGGGCAGTGGCCATGGCTGCCACGTGGCAATCCTGGTATGAGCACCACGTGTCATCCGCTCCGCTCCTCACGGAAATCTAGGCTGTCTCCTGTCCCTTGTCTCTCATCACATGACCAATGCCGTTGCGCATGATTGCCAGTGCAAGGGTGGGAGTTACTTTGGTGTTTGTCCCCGGTGGGAAGGTTCCTGGTGAGGCTCTCCAGTGCCCTGCCGTGCCCACTTCCACGGGCTATGAGCCTGATGCACCGACCCTGCCTTTTGGCAGACACAAAACGATAATGGGTAGAAAGTTATCCCAAATTCCAGATTAATGCACGTGAAGTTTCCACTTTTAGAGAGTCTTGTCTTATTAAAATATAGGTGGTCTCCCTAGAGAAAAAGTACTTCTATAAGTTTTGGATATAATTTGAGGGTTTATGGACACTTGTACTTTGGGGAGAGGACATGGGAGCCTCGCCTATAGCTTAGCTCCTATTTAATGGTATTTTTATAGCCAGCATCTATGGTCACTCACTACCTTGCTAAGCTTGGGTTAGGGAGACCACCTTGGCCTTCAGCTCAGAGACACCCCACCATTCTTGGTGCCCCCCAAAGGCCCAGAACTGGCCTTAATGTGCCCTTGACTCAATGGAGTCAAGTCCCGTCCCCAGTCAGCATTCAGAGCAAACTGGGGATGCATGCGTGCTGGTCGCTCTCTGGGGTCAACGCCGTCGCTGTCAGCTATTGGCAATTCTTCCGACTGACCCGCTCTGAACTGGTGGGCGACCTGCTGGGTAGTTAATTCACTTAGGACATCCAGAGCAGGCCAGTTTTGGACTCTAGCTTTTCCTGGGCTTGGGTAGAGGAGAACCTTGTTTTTGCTGATGTATTTGGTTCCTTCCTCCTGCTCTGGAGGACTGCAGGCTCTTTCTGCCTCAGGGCCTTTGCTAGGGCTTTTCCTCATCTGATTGTCCCTACCTGCAGTGCCTACACTGTTCTGCATTGTCTTGTGCCTCCTGGGCCTGGACTACTTGCTTTCATGAAAGCAGGGCCTGGGCCCCTGCCTAGGGCCTGCGGCTCAGGGCTTGGCCAGAGTGGGCCTCACATCATCCGAGGGGAAGGGATAAGTGGACCTCTGGCCTTTGCCTGGTGGCTCGCTTTCCAGAATGAACCCTGGTCTTGATTCTCTAATATAGGGTAATTTAAAAAGAAATCGCACATGCTGGCTTTGCTGGCAAGATGCGCATTAAGGTGACGCTAGTTTAGTTACTATTTAATGGTATTTTTATACCATAACCTACTTTGCTAGGAGCTAAGAATACATCTGCATGCCTGCTGCTGGACTCTGTTCTGGTGACAGTTGCTAGCACTTCAGTGGTGTCTATTATATTAACACGCTGGCTCTGTGGAGCAGCCACTGTGGTCGTTTCTGGTTTATAGGGGAGCTACTCGAGGGGCACAGGAAAGCTCCACCTCTTAGTAAAGGCCATAGTTTCCATCCAGGAGTCTGTTCTGGAATCCGGTCCTGCCTGTTGAAGCTGATGAAGCTCCTCTGTTCTCTTTTGTGGAAGTGTTATCGCTCACTCTTGGCTACCTCGTGGTCTCCTCAGACCTCAGGCTCCTGAGGACCTATCCTCCAGCCAGCGGCTTGTCGCATCATCTTTGTGCATTTGCAAACTCAGGGCCGTGTCCACATTTCCTTCACGAAATGTCACTTCTTTTTTATCGCTTCTCCTTGACAAACACACTCTGACCCCATTTAAGACCAGCAAGACTTAACATTTTATTTTATTCATCAAACAAACTAGGCTAATATCGTCTAGTTATTTAAAAAAAAAAAAAAAAATCAAGTAACACAGAATCACATGCAGTAAAAATGTGACCCTTTTCTTTCACACGCACAACCCCCCCCCCCACCACAGAACCATGACTGTAAGTGTAAGGTATGTGCGTATGAACAGCTGTAGTGCATGTCATAGCATATATACATACATGTAGCAATAGCACGTGTTTGAAAACAGGCAGGCTTGCCATCACGCGCCTCTACCATTTCTTTACCCTGACACATCTACACAACAACAACTCCTCATTGTCGGGAAGCCAGCCTCCTGCCCCCAGGTTCAAGTGTGTGAAGAAACACACAGAGACCAGAAGTCAGGTGTCTGCCTCAGGCACTCTCCACCCTATTTTTTGAGACTGGGTCTCTTGCCAGGGATAGACTATTAAGCCTCAGGGACCCTCTTGTCTCTCCCTGCCTGCCCCCCCCTCCCCCGCAGCATTGGGATTAAGGTGCATATGAACAAACCTGAGTTTTTACGTGGGGGCTGGGGCACCGACCTCAGGTCTTGCGTGGCAAGCGCTTCACTGACTGAGCCGTCTCCAGATCCCCCTCGCGTTACAAAGTCTTTCTGATGCACACGAACCGCGCCTCGTTAGAAGAGAAATGGGCGCACATCCGTTAGCTATCTTTTAAAACCCACCCAGCGTTTGGCACTGATCCTCTCTCATATGTGATGCAGAATGAAACCTGGCTGGTCGTTAGGGGGATGGGACAGTGACGAGGGAAGGGCTGTGTGCTCAATGCAGCTTTGGGCTCTGGTGGGCAAAATGCCCTTGTGTATGTTTGTCAAAGTCAAGGTCACTGGTACTAAGTGAGATGGAGTCTCAGGTCTCCCTTGAAAGAACCAAAGGATATATTCCTGTATTTTTTTTTTTTTTCTTTCTGAGATTTCCCACAAGTGGGAGGCAGGGTGATTCAGACAGTGAGCCACCCTGGAATCCAGCAAGTTAATTTAGTAGGAAGGACTGAGTGGAGATTCAAGGGCAGCTCCTGCCCCCAGGAGAACCTCCTTCGACTTGTACCTCCTGGTCTAAGTGAGATGTGTGGCCTTTCTGGAAATTCTTAATATATATCTAAAACTAACCCCATTTTTTGCAAAGACGAAACAAAAGAAACCTGATTTGTTCCTTGAAAAGCATCTGATTTGTTCCTCTCTTCTTGAAAGGAGGACTCAGGTAGCCCACACTGGCCTTGAGCTGCAGCTGGTCTCGAACCCTTGATCCCCCTGTCTCCACCTCCTCCTGAGCGCTGAACGTACAGGCTTGAGCCACCACACCCAGCACCACCATTTAAGGCTGAAGTCACTTTGTAAGTGGAGAGACAAAATGCATTATGTATCGACTTGGTTTTTTTTGCGCATGATCATATGGGCACAGTACATACAAGTGTATTTTTTATTCATATGAAAATCTGAATTTATTGACAACAAAAAACGTTTTCTCCTGTCAGAAGTGGTGTTGCCAGCTGTCTCCACTAGGGATGGCTTTTGTTGCCTGGGTTAGTCACAAACTTGATCAGGGCTCGGCTGCTCCTGGCCAGGATGCTTCACCATTGGCATAATGATCCTAAAATAACAAAATTATGATTCACTGTCAAACCAGATACATGTTTTTGTTGAATTCTAGAATGGATTGGCAAGAGCCAGGCAATGATTTAAGATTGTGTTATAGGGGAGATCAGGGTCCACAGTTGCACAGGGTGTAGTTTGAGTCCCTCAGACATCCTCCTCCTGTTTTGTGAGCAGCAAGACCGGAGGGGAAAGGCGGTTTCTCGTCTTGGGGAGATGCCAGGTGTTGTGGTGTGCTGACATGCACTGACAGTGCCTTTTGCAGCTGGGAGCCTGTATACCCCATGGCTTAGAACCACACTTTGCCTACAGTAGGTGTTCAGTAGTGGCTCAGCAATGGCCTGGGCCACTTAAGTCTTACTGTGGTCACTGTTTCCCAGCGCCACAACACAATCTCCTATTCCAGGCAGGCAAGGGTCCTCTGGGATACCCATTTGGCTCATCTGCGTTGTCTGCTAATGGTGCCACTTGGAGAGGCGCATCCATGGCCTTCCAGCCTTCATGGGCCAGCCTCTGGGAGATTTACATTCTTCCACTATTTTGAAATGGAATACATCCTATTATTTCTTGCACATTAAGGTACTTTTATGCTCAGAGTCTGCAGAGTTTGATCCAGGTCATTTGTTACGGGAATTAGGGTAGGGTGTATAGCGCAAGCAAGTTCTGCTGAAGAAGATGACCAGGGTCGTGTCTCTCCACCATTGGCAGTGTTTAAGCCTCACACCAGCCCACCTCTTGAGACACGAGGGAGAAAGGCCAGAGGTTTGAAAATCTCCCAGGTGGCTCTGATGGCCTTACCTGCGTCCCCTCGGTTCTTTGGCAACCTCACTAATTGCATTTGGAATTTTATTTTCTTTTTTATTAATTCACGATGACATGTCTTCCTACTCCCTATATGTTGTCTAGAACGGCACTGTCTAGAGCAGTGGTTCTCAGCCTTCCTAACACTGCGACCCTTTAATACAGTTCCTCATGTTGTGGTGACCCCCCAACCATAAAATTATTTTTGTTGATATTTTGTAACTGCAATTTTCTACTATTATGAATCATGATGTAAAACCTGATATTGCCAAGGTTCTTAGGCAATCCCAGTGAAAGGGTCATTTGACACCCAAAGGGGTCGCAACCCACAGGCTGAGAAATGCTGGTCTAGGAGAAAGGAAATGTGGTCACAAACGGAAGCCGTAAGTGTGATTTCAATTTTTCTAGTACTTATAAAAATAAAGAGAGAAATAGTAAATGAATTTTAATAATGTGTCTAACATAGATTCTCAAATATATTACAGCATGTATCCAATTAAAATGTATTACATATTTTGCATTTGTTTTTGTACTGTGACTGGCGGCTATGTATTGTGTACTCAACGACATGTGTCAGCTGGGGCCAGCCACAGCCCAGGCTCTGGTGTTAACTTGGTGGCAATGGTTGTCAGGCGGGAGGGTTGTTTGTTTGTTTAGAGGGTAGTGGTTACAGTCTGCTCCTGATTCCCCCCCCCCCCCCAAAGGCTTGTTCATTCATTGTACAAATCTGATTGCACATTCACCATCTGCCAGGATTCTTCTGGCTACTTGGGAAATAATAGCGAGCAAAGTAGTCAAGGATGCCTGCCTCGTGCTAGCAGGGAGACACACACAGGTAAAGGACAGAAGAGCTAAACAAACCACCTGCTAGGGCTACAAGTGATGGGCACCTGCTAGGGCAACAAGTGATGGGCACCTGCTAGGGCCACAAGTGATGGGCACTTGCTAGGGCCACAAGTGATGGGCACGCTAGCACCACAGTGATGGGCACCTGCTAGGGCCACAGGTGATGGGCACCTGCTAGGGCTACAGTGATGGATACTTGCTAGTGCCACAAGTGATGGGCACCTGCTAGGGTAACAAGTGATGAGCACCTGCTAGGGCCACAGTGATGGGCACCTGCTAGGGCCACAGTGATGGGCACCTGCTAGGGCCACAGTCATGGGTACTTCTAGGAGTGCAGGAGCATTAAGTAGGAGGAAGGGGTGCATGTATAAAAAGGTTAGTAGGACAAAGAAAAAAGTAATAATAGGCTTTAATTGGATCTGGAAGGACAGAGGCGACATTACTGCCATTCCAACAGAAGGGATTATACAGAAATATTATGAGCAGATGTATGCCAAAGGTTAGGTAACCTAGGTGAAGTCGACAGACTCTTATAAAGACACAAACTACTGGCTCAAGGCAAAATAGAAAATCAGAATAGACCGTAACAGAGCCGTGGTTGGCTTCCCAGTTTATTTCACGATGTCAAGAATGACACCGAGTCCCTAATATTAAAAGGCAACTACAGATGAGTATCCTTTATAAAATACAAATGCAATGTCCTAAACAAAACTAGTAACACCAACACACCAATGCATGAACAGACTATACAGTACAAATAGGATTTATCCATCCCAGAAACAGCAAACACTGCTTTAACACTCAGAAAGAAGTCTCTCTACGAGGTAGTGTTGGTAGAATAAACAAAGAAACACTATGACCATCCCACAGGATCAGAAAAGCATTTGTATTAGCTACTTAAAAGTGTGTGTGTGTGTGTGTGTGTGTGTGTGTGTGTGTGTGTGTGTGTGTGTGATATAGATTCACATACATGTTGAGGTCAGAGGTCACAATTATTGCCTTCTTCTTGTGTTCACCCATTTGCTAGACTGGCTGACCAATGAGTTCTAGTATTCCACCTGTCTCCACTGCTCTTCCTCCTCCATCTCAGAGCTAGGGTTATACACACACAACCCTGCCCAGCTTTTAAGTGGGTGCCTGGGATCTGAACTCGGATCCTTATGCTTGCATGGCAGGCACTTTGCAAACTGGGGTAGAAGGGAACATCTTTAACTCCACAGAAGGCATTTATGAAAAGCCACAGTGATGTCGCCATTTTTTTTTTTTTGAAATAGGGTTTCTCTGTGTAGACTTGGCTGTCCTAGTCTCACTTTGTAGACCAGGCTGGCCTCGAACTCATAGTGGTCCACCTGCCTCTGCCTCCCAAGTGCTCAGATTAAAGGCGTGTGCCACCATGCCCGGCTGACAGCACCGTTTTTAACTGATCACAGTGATGAGGCTCTTGCCAGGGATATTTGGGTAAGAAAAGAAAAATAATCAAACTGGAAAAGAGTAGTTAAAACTATTTGCAGATGACATATGTGTTCTTGTACAAAATTCCAAGAAATGCATTAAAAACTGTTAGAGAAAAAAACCAGGTAATTTCAGGATACCGACACAAAAATCCATTGCATTTCACCACACTAGCAATGTCCAGTCCCCAAATAAGAGTTAGGAAAACAGCTCCATGTACAATAATATCTAAAGTGATACGTTTTACAAAAGAGGAGTTGGGGATAAGGTCAGTTGTGCCTAAGGCCCTGGGTTCAAGCCCCACTACCACACACAAAAAAATTACAAAAGAAAGGAAGAAATTTGTACATTGAAAACCACAAACCACTGTTGGAAGAATGAAAAGACCAAAATAAATGGAAGGGCACCTCCTGGTCATGGGTTAGCAGGCTTACGACTATTAAGAGCTATGTCGCCACCTTTCCATTCCTGAAACAAGAGGAGGCTGGTTTATGGGAGACTACCGGGCTCAGCGCCTCAGAGGATTGCAGTCCTTGGCCAGTGGCCTGGTTGCTTCTGGGCTCATGCATGGTGAGGCAGAGTGTCATGGTGGGGAGCATGGGCCGCAGTAAAGGGCTTTACTTCAGTGCAGACAGGAGGCAGGACGTGGGTGGAAGAGATGGAAATGCCCCCCCCCCCCCACTGTGACTACTCCCTCCAGCTAGGCCCCGCAATAGCTTCTATCACCTTCCAGGGATGTGTTTATATTTTGAGTCCATCGGGGTTGAGTGCATTGAGGAGTTAGAGCCTCAGAACCCATCACCTCCCAAGCCTGTCAGCCGCCCCCAAGCCTTTCCAGGGGTCTTTGCAGAGGCAGGGGATGCGGGGGGGGGGGGGCATTTCAGATTCCAGCCACAGAAAGATGGTCCAAATTGAATTACAGTGTCTTACGTGGTTTGGTTTGGTTTTGTTTTGAGACAGGGTCTCACTATGTAAGCCTGGTTGTCCTGGAACTCACTGTGTAGACTGGGCTTGAACGCAAAGAAATCCACGTGCCTCTGCCTCCCGGGTGCTGGGAATAAAGGCATGCGCCACCATACCCACCTTGACTGAACTTTCAGTGTAATACCTGAGAGACTCTAGGGTCCTTCTTCTACCAGACTTGACAAGTTTGTCCTAAAATTCACACGGAAATTTCAGGGGTCCAGAATAGCGAAAGCAATCTTATAAAAGAAAAAATAATAATAATCGTGTAGGATTCATTATCTTGGTTTCGAAAGTACGCAGATAAGAGCAATCGGAGCTTTACTGTGCTGGCGGAAATATAATGTCAGACTGGTGGATCGGCGTTGAATGCCTGGGGCAAATCTGAATTTTCGTGCTCAGCCTGTTTGTTTGTTTGTTTTGGTGATGCTGCAGTACCTTGTGAATTCGAATCAAGTGCTCAACCTCTGAGCTACCTCTCAGCCCGTCAGTGGATGCTGGACAGGGATACCCAGACAGTTCAGTGAGGGAGAGAACACCGGCTCCTTCCACGATGAGACAAGTGGGTCATTGTGGTGGGACATGTCTTTACGTCCTGCCACTGACAAGGCTGAGGCAGGAGGCTCCTGGGCCCAGGATTCATTTACCAAGATGGTGTTTCAAAACAAATGAACAAAATCAAACAGTGTCCACATGCAAAAGGATGCAAAAAGTAGATGACACCTTAGGGAATGCACAGTTTTTCTCTGTGCACACGCACCCTTTACACACAGTGGACACAAGACCCACCTTCCATCTGGCTACCCTGCCAGGGTCCTGAAAGGAAGCCAGTGCTCACCGGCTCTGGGTCACATGCTACTGGCTGCAGTGGGAAGAGAGGATGGCGGATGCCTGCCACAGGGTAGAGCTCGGAGCGATGAGATAGAGAACTTAGATCATGAACGGATGCCCACCTATGTGAATATATTACAAGCCACTGGGTGAACTGTCACATGACTCATATCCCAAGATGCCCCGGGGCCTCCCTTGTTGTGCAGACTTTCCAGAAGGGTAGGTGCGGAAGGGCCGGTTCTGTCGCAGCAGCTCTGTCGAGCCAGCTTCTATGTGGAGCCTTCACTGACCACTCAGTGAGAAGCACTGTTTTCCCCAGAGCATCTGGCAGGTGCCTAGTGACTGTGTCTCTAAACTTAGCCGTTCCTTGGGCCCCTGCCTAGTGTGAGCTCAGACTGGGGCTCGGGCCTGAGGCATGGCAGAGTCAGGTTCCCACTGGGTGAGAAGTGTGTGGGATGTGGGGGCCTCTCAGGGCAAAGCCAGGAGCTGCAGACGCTCTAGCTGAATACGAAAGACCCAGGCTACACCTGTGCCTTCCAGAGACAGGATAGGAGTGAGGTGAGCCAGCCCTTCTGGAGCTGCCCTTCTAGAAGGTTCTACTTCTAGAGATCCACTGAGTCCCCTGGCTTTCCATCGTTTGTTTCTGCGGCTTCACCTCATTTTTCTTCTTTGGTAGTATGGTCCCATCTACGGCCCCAGCATGAGCTGGTACCCGGTGTCCTTGTAACCCCATCTGTATCCACTTTTCTTTCTTGGAGCTTGGTCCACAGAAAGCAGTTCCAGCTTCCTCTGTGATGGGCCTCCCGGTCTGTGGTGGGCCTCCCGGTCTGTGGTGGGCCTCCCGGTCTGTGGTGGGCCTCCCCATCTGTGGTGGGCCTCCCCGTCTGTGGTGGGCCCCCCAGGACACATATGTGGCTGCCCTGAAAGGCAACTGAGGACCAGAGAAATGTAGACCAGAGCCAATGAGCACTGGCTGCCTTTAAGGATCCTGACCGGGTGACAGGATGGGAGGTGGGTCACCATGGGCCGCATGCCCTGCTGTCAGTGAGAATGTGGTGTCATAAGGCCACCAAGGTCTGGATATACACCTGCTCCCATGTGACCTCAGAAACTAATGTGGCTCAGCTTCCTGGGCCTTCTGTTTCCTTCCCTCCCCTCCTCATCACCTTGTCATCACAGCGCCCAGGGACTAAGGGAAAATATCCTTCATCCAACAGTCTTGTCCAGATCCATGATTTTATGCCTCGCCCCTCCGCCCCCAAATACATCTGTGGGCTCAGGTTCGTTTTATTTTTACCCCAATCGGCATTCATCTTCGCCAGTGGCAGACATGATGGACAGCTTGGCTTATTGGGTGGACCTCTGTCTCTCTCTGTGGCGGGGTGCCCTCCAAGGTACTAGGGCTGGAGAGGGGTGGGAGCTGCTGCTCTGCCCATTTCAAGGACCTCTATGCACAAAAAAATCCCAACCCCTGCCCCATAGCTTTTATTTCACTATTTACCACCTGGATCCATTATATATTTCCCCCTCAGGTCCTTAGTATTTGTCACCAGAAGCTATGGTTAGGTTGGTCACACAGTATTGCATGGGCTCTTTTTAGACCCATACTTTAAGAGCTGGGGATGTAGCTCAGTGGTAGAGTGCATTTTTGATGCATGAGTTCCTGGATTCCATCACACATCCAAAACAGAACCTTTAAAAATTGTGTTTCAAGTGGTACCTTATTTCATGGTTTTAAAAAAAATTTTAGTAATTTTTTTTTTACATTTTAATTTTTATTCTATGTGTATGTGTTTTTCCTGCATGTGTGTCTGTGCACCACTTGTGTGCAGTTCCCGAAAGAGCCAGAGAAGCCATTGGATCCCCCAAGAGTGGAGTTACAGAGGGCTGTGAGCTGCAACATGGAGCTAGGAATCAAAGCCTAGTCCTCTGGAAGAGCAGTCAGTGATCTTAGCCTCTGAGCTGTCCCTCCAGCTCGATTTCCTTATTTCTTAAAGATTCCCAGAGACACAGCCACATACACCATTGGAGTGTGTGTGTGTGTGTGTGTGTGTGTGTGTGTGTTAAAATATACATAAAACTTAGCACCTAGATTGCTCACAGCTACAGTTCAAAGGCATCAACAACTCTCCCTGCGGTATAACAACCATTGCTTACAGTGCTTTTACACACACACACACACACACACACACACACACACACACACACACCGCCACTAACTCCCTGCCCTCCACCAGTCCTGGCAACCTCCATTCTGCCTCCGATGTTAATCTCCTTAGTATTTCATAGAGACGGCAGTACACAGCTTGCCATCCCATTCAGCACTGTGTCTGCCGGGGTCACACATGTGGGAGCATATGTAGGACCCTCCCTCCTGAGTCTGCTCTGTCGCCTGACTGGACACATTTCATGCAGCTGTTCACCCATCAGTGGACACCTGGGTTTCACCCACCGGGTGAGCAATACAGCTTTGAGTGTCAGTGTGTGGAGAACATTTGTATAGTCACGACGTTTGCTCCCTTCTGCTGGCCGGGAGTTATGAACTGCAAGGCCTTGGGGTGCCCTGCATCATCTGTTGGTTTCAGTCAGTCTCCCACCTGCAAACCAAGAGCATAGCGTCCCTCTGTCCCCTCTGTTATTCCTGTGGAAACCCAGTTCTTGCAGATGAGACTTTTTGCTGAGCTTTCCTGCAGGGCGGGCTGGTGGTACCTTGCAGTCGACGTGGGCACAGATCTGTGTGTAGTGTAGATTCTTTAAGAAGAAAACAAGACGGGTAAAATGAGATTGGCCTGAACTGTAACAGATCCCCAGTCTGGAGAAACTTTTTGTTTGTTTCTCTGTATAATAGCACTGGCTGTCCTGGAACTCCCTCTGTAGACCAGGCTGGCCTCGAACTCACGGAGATCCACCTGCCCCTGCCTCCCAAGTACTGGGATTAAAGGCGTGTGCCACCACTGCCCAGCCCCCAGTCCTGAGAAACTTTAAATGACGCCCGCCTTGCAGAGGAGAAGGCTGGAGTTGACGCACACTGTGGGGTTGTTGCAGCCCCTGCGATGCGAAGCTGCGTGTTCTAAGGGTAGCGGCTGCTCCCTCCCCGGACTAGGCATGCCATGTCTCCTCCTTGTCTGTCCCCCACGAGCCAACACGGCCTTGGCTGTTGCTCTATTCGAAGGTAATTTCAGACCCTCTGGGGTTTGATGCAATTCTTGTCTCTGCCTGGTGACTTCCCCCACTGTCCCTTCCCGGGCACAGTGACCAGCTGCCTCTGCCAGGAGGATATGACAGGCTCTGGAGTGATGCTTTTGAAGGTGGTGTGGCTGCTGACAGTGGCCTTCGGTGGGAGGCCTGGGCCGCTTCTCCATCAGCTCGCAATTTGGGACAGTTTCTTCCTCTTTGGCACACATTCAAATGCTCGAGTCCTACAGATGTCTCAATGTCACCGGCTGTCATCCCAAGGTGACCCCTTCCTGCTGGCATGCTGTGAGGCCACAGACGGGAGACTGGAGCTGTCAAGCGGGGCCAGGCAGTCGTCCCGTACAGTATGATGTGTCACCATCCTTGTCCTGACCCCTGTCTGCACTCTAACTTCCACAATGGAGCCAGGGCTCAAACAGCCAAGACAGGCCCTGGGGGTGCACAGCGCAGGCTCTAGATCCTTAGAGCTTAGGTTCTGGACTGTCTTAGCCCAGTGACCTTAAATCTGCCCCTGCCGGGCCAGCAGAGTGGTCTTGACCTGAGAGCCCTCCTCCATCTGGGCAGCCTTCTCAAAGGAAGACCCCACCTGGTTGTAGTAAGACCCCTTTTCCTGAGCTGGTCTTGTGCCTGCCTGCTCTTTGGGACAATACCTGGTGTTAAGGTGGCCCTTTGAGGACCTTGTGGTTGTAGTGGGTGCCTGGCATGCAAAGCAGACGGGCTCTGGGCCAAGGATACAAGCCACCCTTTGCAGAGGACCGTCGAAAGCTCAGTGCCCTCTGGGTCTGATGCACCTTTCTGGCCCTGCCCAGCCTGGCAGGCAACACGGACAGATGCCCGAGGGCAGATGGCCATTCAGCCCCTGGCCTCACAGAAAGGAGTGCTGAGAGAGTGTTCAAGCCTGTTGCTAGGCGAAGTGCCTTCTGTAGGCATCATAAGACAGTCGGGGTGTCAGTGGTCACCTGGGTTTTCTGCACAGGATTGGAACTGAACCATGTGACACAGGCCATATCTGGGCCCCTCACGACCCTTTCTTTGTAGTCTCTGTCTCATCTTTGTCCTCTCTAAGCAACATGAGGTGACCTTGTCCTCCCCCCACACATCTCAACAAAGGGATGGCGACAGGGGATTCCTGACAGTGGGCATTGGGGGACAAGCCTGAGAAGGAGAAGCGATGCCAGCAGCCCTGGCAGGGCAGGGGCAGGGCCAGGTAGTGAGGACAAGAGCTCTGAGGGACTAGGAACTTGGGCCACAGCACATGGAGTGGTGGACGTCCCAGCCCTCCTCTCAAGGCTGTCCCCTTGGGCCTGCTGGCTCCTGATGCTCCTTGCCATGTCTAAGATCACAGCCGAGGGTGATTCCTGGTCTGTGACAATCAAGTGCCAGCACCCCCTGACAGGACCACTGCTGCAAAGTGAAGATACATCTCTGTCTTTGAAGTGCCCACCTTAAGGCTTTGGGGAAAGAAAGAATGTGCTCCACACTGTCTCTCTCAAGCACTTTCTATGTCACCAAGAGCATGGTAGGTTCACACGGCATTGGAGCTGAAGAGAGAGGCGGTCTCCCTCATATAAAGAACACCTGCGAGTCAATAAGAAAACAGCAGGCAGTGTACAAAAACTAAGCCAAGGTCTGTGTTTGTAAAACTAAGATATGAAATGAGAGTCCGCTTCTGTCAGTCTTCCAGGTCCTGTGTGCTGATAAGCTACCTTGCCCAGCACAGGCTCAGCAATCCCATGGATGAGGACCACAGCCCAGGCTGCAGGCCTCTGAGCACTAAAGCCCGGGGGGTGGGGTGAGTCGGCCCTTGGATGTGCCTAAAGGCCTCTTGATGTGGGCAGTTAAGGAATGTCAGAGATGTGGCTGACTGAGGCCAAGGACCTATCCCTAGAGCCAGACAGTGCTAACAATACTGGGACTCCAACACTGCGTGCCACTGCTGTCCTTGGCTCTCATCCTTCTCTTTTTCCCTTTACTCTTCCCCCTCCTGCCTCCCCCCTGCTCCCCCCCCCCCCCGCCGCCACCCCCGCCGCCTGCACTCTCCTTCTGCAGAGGAAGGTGTGTGTGGTAGGGGTGTCACAGTCAAGACTTCACCCAAATTCTGACAGTGTATGGCATGTTTTGTCACACTCTGTCCCCCAGGACCCTGAAGCATCATGTGATGCCACACGGGTCCTTGTCACTCAAGTGCTGCCGTTTGCCGGCACGGCCAGTGCATCAATGCCGTTCTATAGCTGGCAGTTCTCTGAGGTGGTTTTTGTTTTTGTTTTTTTTTTTAAATCTTCTGTCTTGGTATCAAAGAAATATACTTCTGTCTCTTTATAATTTCCTTTTTGAGGTAGGTTCTTACTATGTAGCCCAGGCTAGCCTCTAACCCAGACTTTTCCTATCTTCTCCCAAGTTCTACTTCTGGCCCAGGAAAGAAAATGGAAAGATTTCGTTGTCGGTGCTGCTGTTCTGTTCTGTTTTATTAAATGAGCTTCATTTTTAGAGTAGTTTCATGCTTACAGGGAAAGAAAGCACCATCCGTCCCTTGCCAACCTCTGTATCAGTAACTCTCCTCACTGCCCTGACCACACACTTGACAAGAAACTTACAAAACGGTTTATTTTGGTTCCTGGTTTAAGGGGAAAGCCTACCATGCCCAGGGCGGCATGGCAGCGGCAACGGAGGCAGCTGGTCACATCACATCCACAGTCAGGAAACACAGCAGACCCCCTCAAATCCCACACCCCAAAGTCTCACAGGTGACTCGTGAAGCTTTGACAGCCACCGCTGGGGGATCGAGTGGTTAAACACAGAGCCTACGAGGGGACCCCACATTCTCACCACATCCGCCCACCCTGTACTCTTCTAATTTTAAAAACAGGCTCATCTGTTTTTATGTATATGTGGGTTCTGTGTGTGTGTGTGTGTGTGTGTGTGTAAGCGCCACGTGTACGCAGTGTCTGAGGAGGCTAGAAGAAGACATGGATTCCACTGGAATTGGGGTTACAGGAGGTAGGGAGCCCCTGGCTGTGGGTGCTCTCTGGGAACCAAATGCTAGTCCAGCGCTGTAAGAGCCGTATATGCCCTTAGCCGCTGAGCCACCTCTGCTCAGCGAAACTAAAGTTCGCAGTTAACATCAAAAGTCACCTTGTGCGTTATTTAGGTTTGGGCAAATGTGTAACGACACTTATCCACCATTGTCGTAGCATACAGTGTCACTGCCCCGAGTGTCCTCTGGGCTCTCCCTAGTCATCCCTCTCCCTCTCTCCTAAATCTTGGCAACATCCAGTGTCCTTTTCCAGAAGTCAGGCATGGGAACTATCCAGGGTCTAGGCTTTCAGACAGAGTTCTTTCACTTGGTGCCCACATCAGGCTCCTCAGTGTCTTTCCATGACTTGATGCTTATTTGTGTTTAGCTAACATTCCATTGTCTGTACAAACCGCCGTTTATGTATTATGTCCCCTATAGAAGTGCACAATCTTGGTGGCTTCTAAGCTTTGGCATTTTGACTAGAGCTGCTTCCAGCGTCTGTGTTCAGGCTGTATATGTTTATGAATAATTAGAGTACATCCTAGAAAGTGTAATTGCTGGTTCAGGTGGCCAGGAAGGTTTAATTTTGCAGGAAACCAACAAACCGTCCTCCTCAGTGTCAGGGCCAGCTGGCCCACCAGCAGTGAGGGATCCCATCGCTCCGCCCACCACCTGTTTGCCTTCCTATGGCCCCGCCCACCACCCGCGAGCATTTCAAGGCACCAGATGCCAGGGTTCCAGATATCCGTAGTCTCAGACGGTACTCAGGCGGTATATTGTGCTCTTTGCTGTTTTAGTTTACAGTTCCGTGATGACGGGTGTTGAGTGTCCTTTAAAACACCAATTTCCTATCTGCAAAACCTTCTTCAGTTAGGTAGCTGTTTGGTTCATTTGCTTATATTTCCTTTTTGTGCTGTTTGCTTTTAAAGTTTCTTTGCACATTGTGGAAGCCAGTCCTTTACCAGATAGGCGTGTTGCAAGCATTGCTTTCATGTCCTTCTCATGACGGAAGTTTTGAATTTTAAGTCCATCTTCCCATCGCTTTTGGTGTTAGTCGCGTCATCGTCAACAGTGTCACCTCGATTTTCTTTTATGTTACTCTTTGGGGTTTTGTGTGTTACCTTCAGGTTTGTAGTCCATATTATGTTTCTGTCTGTCTGTTTGTTTGTTTGTTTAAAGACATAAGATCTTGCCAAATGTGTGGGGGAGAGCACAGGTCTTTAATCCCAGCACTTGGGAGACAGAGACTAGTGGATCTCTATGAGTTCAATGCCTGCCTGGTTTACATAGCAAGTTCGAAGGCAGCTGGAACTACTGTCTAAAAACAAAGAAGATATTTTTGTTTTCGTTTTTTCGAGACAGGGTTTCTCTGTGTAGCCTTGGCTGTCCCGGACTTGCTTTGTAGACCAGGCTGGCCTCGAACTCACAGAGGTCCACCTGCCTCTGCCTCCCGAGTGCTGGGATTAAAGGCTCACGCCACCACTGCCTGGCTAAAAATAAAGAAAAATGTAAGATCTATGCCTAGATTCCATTTTCCACCTAATTGTCCACTTGATCTAGCACCGTTGTTGTCAAGACTTTCTTTTGTCCACGTGGTCTCCAGAGACCTGGAACTATGTTCTTTCTTTCAGTGCTGTGTTGGCCATTCTGTTTTTTTTTTTTCTTTTCTACATCAGCTTTTTTAGAGTAAGCTTGTTTGGATTCATAACTTGCTGCTCGTGTCCCTCATCTATAGATGAAGCTAGGAAGAGCTGGGATCACAGCATCAGTCTGTCCATGACAGTTTAAAGTTAGTTCCTCAGTTAATTCATCTCCCCACTCACTTTTTTTTTTTTTTTTAAATCCCAATTTGGTCTTTTTCCCTATTAGTTCTTGTGCATATTTTGCTAGAGATACGCCCACTTTCTTTACTTTTTGTGGTGCTGACGTAAATGCTATTATATTTTAGGCTTCAAATTCTAATTGCTTATAAGACAGCAGTTGAATCTTAAATATCAGCCTAATAGCCCCTGTCCTTCGGTACCACTGGTGACTAGGCTTTTGTTGGTTGGAGGGGGTTTCTATCCAGATGCGTCACCTCTAAGCAAAGATGGCTATATTTTCCCGTTCCCCATCTGCGTGATCTGTATTTCCTTTTCTTTGTCTTCCTGCATTAGCCGGGACTTTATGGTGTGTGGCACGGTGGGAAAGGAGGTGTCCTTGTTTTCCTCTGATTATGTAGGGTAGCATCTAGCTTTAAGTATGACAGAAATTGTAGGTCGTTGTCAATTCTTTTTTATCAAGTTGTGGAAGTTCCAGCATATTTCTAGTTTGCAGAGGGTGTGCACGTGCATATGTGTGTGTGTGTGTGTGTGTGTGTGTGCGTGTGTGCGTGTGTGTATGAATGCATGTGCTGTAATGACTGAGTGTTGGATTTTGTTAAAAGCTCTTTCTGCTAACTGTAATAGTGTACAATTTTTTTTTCTTTTTTTTGTCTTTAATTTGTTGATGGCATGATTGTATTGGTTTTGAGTCCGAGCCAGTCTTGTATACCAAGGGTGAGTCCCGCTGGGTTCGACTTGGAGATCTCTGTCAAGGATTTTTGCATTTAGTTTATGAAAAGAGCCCCAACCACAGAGATGGATCGGCTAAAATGGCCTAAGTGTTCCTTTTTGCCTTTTTTTTTTTTTTCCTAGAAGAGAATTGATACCCTTTCCCTTTGCTTGTTTTGTTTGTTTGGTTTGGTTTGTTTTTTGTTGCCTTGGCTGACCTGAAACTCTCTATGTAGGCCAGGTTGGCCATGAATTTACAGAGATCCACCTGCCAAATGCAAGGAGCAGAGATGTGCACTACGGTGTGCAGCTTGCTAGACTTTCTTAGCTGTCTGAGAGAATTCACAAATGAGACCATGGGGCATGGCTCTTTCTGTTTGGCAAGCTTCCAATTATCACTTGGGTTTTTTTTTGTTTTGTTTTGTTTTGAGAGATCTACACCTGGTCAGATCACACCTCTCTCTTGCTTGCTTGCTTGCTTGCTTGATTGTTTTTGACAGTCTTCCTATGGAGCCCACACTGGCATTGAACATGAGATCCCTGTTGACTTAGCTCCCAAGTGCTGGAACTACAGCTATGTGCGACTACTGTGTGACTTTTGATGGATTATGTCTTTCTAGGAGTTGGCCCATCTCATCTTAGTTTGTCAAACTATGGCCACAGAGCTGCCCACATCGCCCCTACCCATCTTGGCATCAGTGGCCTCAGTCGCAACGGTTCTGCTTTCCTTCTTGTGGGTACTGTTGCTTTCCTCTCCTTCCTGTGTGTACCGCGTTCTCTCTTCATCTGGCTCTGTCATTTCTCCATTCGCTTTCCCTGCCTCATCAAGATCTCACACTTTTCATGGCTAGCAGTTTTTCACTGGCATTGATCTTTTCAAAGCGTTTGGCTTTGTTGATTTTCTGTATTGATTTCCTGTCTACCATTTCACTGATTCCTGCTCTAGTTTTATTTTTCTTCTGCTTGTTTTTCAGTTTCATTCTTTTTCTCGTTCTTACTTATTTTTATGTGTACAAATGTTTTGCCTGCATGTGTACATCACACATGTGCCTGATGCCTAGTGCTCACAGCAGTCACAAGGGGCCTTCGGATCCTCTGGGACTGGGAGTTTTGGATGGTTGAGAATCAAAAGTATCACAAAGTGGGTGCTAGGAATTGAACCTGGGTCCTCTGCAAGAGCAGCAAGCTCTCTTAGCCACTGAGCCAGCTCTCCGGAGCCTCTTTCTCATTTCTTAAGGAGAGGTTCCAGTCACTGATTTTAAAATTTTCCCCTTTTCTGTTTGTTGTTTTGTTTTGTTTTGTTTTGTTTGAGAAGGGGTTTCTCTGTGTAATAGCTCTGCTGTCCTGGACTCACTTTATAGACCAGGCTGGTCTCAAACTCACAAAGATCCACCTGCCTCTGCTTCCCAGAGTGCTGGGATTACAGGTGTGCATCACCATGCCTGGCTGCTTTTTCCTCTTTTCTAAATATACGTAGTTTATCATATAAAATTTCCACTGACGTTCACTCTCACTGCATTTGACAATTTTTGATAAGTTCTACTTTTATTTTTTAAATTACAATATCTATTTTTTTCCCCTGAGACAGGGTTTCTTTGTGTAGCCATGGCTGTCCTGGACTCCCTTTGTAGACCAGGCTGGGCTCGGACTCGCAGCGATCTATCTGCCTCTGCCTCCCGACTGCTGGGATTAAAGGCATGCGCCACCACACCCGGTGTTAAATTACAGTATCTTCTAAATTTTTCCTTCAGCCCTTTCCTTTAGAAAACGTGGCATTTAATAACTGTGTATTAGGATTTTCCCAGCTATTTTTCCTGTTTTTCACTCTAGTTTGGTTCCACCATAGCCCAAGAGCATACTTCAATTTCTGTACTCTTACCGCCCAGCATGGGGTCTGTCTCAACGAGCATTTCCTGTGAGTTTAAGAATGGTGGGTAGGGGCTGGAGAGTTGGCTCAGTAGTTAAGAGGACTGCCTGCTCTTCCAAAGGACCGGGGTTCAATTCCCAGCACCTACAGGGCAGCTCACAACTATCTGTAACTCTAAGATCTGACACTCCTACACCAATGCACATAAAACTAAAGTTAAATTAAATATTTAAAAAAAAAGAAGAATGGTGGGTGGATTCCGCTTTGCTGGTCAGATGGTCTGTCTCTAGACCTCCATCATGTTCAGATGAGTAATGGTTCTTGATTTTCTGCCAGCTAGATCTTCCTGTGTGTGTGTGTGTGTGTGTGTGTGTGTGTGTGTGTGTGTGTGTGTGTGTCTGTCTGTCTGTCTCTCTCTGTTTTATCTAATTTCCATATATTATCAATGTACTTACTTATATTGCTACATGACTAGTCAAAACGCCACCTATATTTTATTTTCTACCCTATCTATTCCAAATTTGTAGCCATTTTAAGTCAGAGTTGAGCCATAGTTACTCATGTAATTTTTTCATGTGCTCCAGGTGGAGCACCATAGTCATTTGACAGCAAGTCCCCTTCCCCCTCCTTCCTCCAGGCCCTCCTCACCACTGTCATCCACTTTCTCTCTCTGGGTTTGCCTATTCCAGGCTCCTGTCTTAGGGGAATCCTGCAGCGTTCCTCCTCTGTGACCACCTTGTTTTACTTAGTGAATACCTTGGAGGTGTGTGGATACTGCAGTGTGTTGTCAGCGTTTTCTTCCCTTCTGAGGCTGAGCAATGGTCCCTATGTGGGCGCGTGCTGCCCTTTGCTCCGTCATTCTTCCTTCAATGGGCGTGTGATTGCTTCTGCTTCGGGCAATTGTGAACCACGCGGCTCTGAGTATGGTGCACATGTTTCTGTTTCGGTCCCTGCTCTCAATTCTTTGACTTCGCCTAGACCTGATGGATCATGTGCTGACCCTGCGCTTAACTGTTTTGAAGAGCTGCAGGCTGTCCTGCTATTTCCCGTCCTCGACACTGATGCGAAGGCTCCGAGGCCTCTGCCTGTCCTCCAGAACTTGTGTTCAGTTTTTAAAGCTTTTCGTTTGTTTGTTTTGTAGTGAAAGAGGTCATCCTAATGAATGAGAAGGGACCCGTCGCCATGGCTTTGGTATGACTTCCCTGTGGCTATGAGATGCTGAACGTCCCTGAGGGTCCTCACTGACTATGTGTCTTCTTTGGAGAAATGCCTACCCAAGTTATTTGCTTATTTTTAGAATTGTGCTTTTGGGTTTTGTTGTTGTTGATTCTAGGAATATCCTTTATTTATTTATTTATTTATTTTATGTTGGTTTTTTCGAGACAGGGTTTCTCTGTGTAGCCTGGCAGTCCTGGACTCCTTGTAGACCAGGCTGGCCTTGAACTCACAGCGCTCCGCCTGACTTTGCCTCCCAAGTGCTGGGATTAAAGGTGTGTGCCACCACCACCCAGCAAGGAATATTCTTATTTAGCTCTTACAGGATATGTGAATTGCAAATATGTTCTCCAATATTTTAGATTATCTTTTCATTGTCTTGGTAGTGTTTATGTTCATGTCTCCGTGTGTGTGATTTCAGGAACTCTGCCTCCTACTTGCTACATAAAAAAATAATTTTATTTTTTCCCGACATTCAGTTTATTGTTCTTGTTGCTTGCCCTTTGGTGTTACATCCAAAAGATCATTGCCAAGTCTAATGTCATGAAGATTTCCACCTGTGTTTCATTCTAAGTGTTTCATAAATTGGATCTCTTAGTTTTAGGTATTGGTCCATTTTTAAGCTAATTTTTATTTAAGGTAGATAATAAGGGACCAACTTCAGTCTTTCGCATATAGTTGCTGAGTTTTCCTAGCACCATTTGTTCACAAGATTTTCTGTTCTGTGTTGAATGGTTTTTAACATCCTTCCTGCAAGTTACTGGACCATTTTTCATCTCACTGTTCTGGGTGTCTATTCTTACGCCAGCACCACATTCATTTCCGTTACCTTTGCTTTGTAAGGAGTTCTGGAATCAGAAAATGTGAGTCTTTTAACTTTATTCAGCTTTTCACCCAAAAGATTGTTTTGACTATTTGGTGTCCCTTAGGATTACATATGAATTTAGGGACAGATTTTAGTATTTCTGCGGGCAGGGGAGCTAGTGGAAGTTTGATGAGATAGTATTGCGTCTGTAATAGCTTTGGATAATATCTTGGTCTTTACTCCTAATCTATTTGTGTCTTTACTTTGAAAGTTGGTTTCTTGTAGACAGTATATAGTTGGGTCTTGTTTTATACTGCAGTTTAGAGTGGTTTTTGTTGTTGTTGTTGTTTTTTGTTTTGTTGCTTTTGTTTTTCCATACAGGGTTTCTCTGTGTAGCCCTGGCTATCCTGGACTGCCTGCCTCTGCCTCCCAAGTGCCCAGTTATATAATGTCTTTTAAGTGGCTTATTTAGACTTAATTGACATTGATATCCTTAGGATAATAGCTGTCACATCAACTAATATTTTCTTTCTTTTTTTTTTCTGTTTCTTTTGTCTTCCCTTTTCTGTCTGTTGTGGCCTAAAGGAACATTTTGTGTGCAGAGTTCGTTTCCCTCTCTCCCTCCCTTCTCCTGTTCTAGCGTCCTCATGATAACATCTTCTTCATGATCCTGTAGTTGTCCTAGACTTTGCAGCATGCGTTTACTGTTGCTCCGAGTCCACACTCAACACTGTCTCAATTCTCAGGTCACAAAGTACTACATTACCTTTTGGCCTCTCACTTATCCATTAGCTATAATCACCAAATGCGTTGCTGCTGCTATTGTTAAGGAGAAATAAAGTGCTCTCAAACAAACATGGGTGTGGAACCCTGCTATTAGGGTCAAAGTCTGGTGTTCCTGGATAGCCTCTGAGCTCGGTGTAAAACAATGGACTCCTGTTCTCAGCTAGGTTCCCTCTTCACCGGATCTGGGGAATCCCAAATCCCCTAAGGTTGGTCACATAGGCCTCAGGGAAGATTATAGGCCGGACCCTTTCCTGATAAGAAATCTGTCTAGCAAGCACCTGGGGATTCCTGGAGATACCCACCCTATGCTAAAGAGATGTCTCGGTGTCTTAGTTTTCAACCAGTGACTTTTAACTGTACCTGGAGATGTTCCCCCACCCATAGGATAACTAAGTACTGCTTTCCCCTCTTATGACAGGGCTGCTGTGTTATGTAGATTGATTATTCCCGGTACCCCTAGCCCCAGCGAATCAAACACATTCACCCTGGAAACCCCTCTCACTGCTTCCTCACTCCACTCCTCTGCCATAATTGCTTGAGAGCCGTCATTTATTCTGGGGAAGGAAGGGCTCTCTCTCCTCCCTGGGGAATTTGTGATTAGACCTCCTGGTTGGCAGCCACCCCGCCAAGATTCTGCCGAAGCAAGTGGCTGGCTGTTCCCAGGCTCCCACCTCTGCTTTTCTCCATTTTGGAGATGCAAGTGAGCCTCTGTTACCAGCTGTTCACAAAACAGCTGCTACCCAAGTCAGGCCTGGTCCCAGCTCACCCTTTTCCGCCTCAGAAACTACGCCATTCCATTTCCTGCCCAGCAGCAGTGACAAGCAGAATGACACACATCAGGGAAGTTATTCACTAGTAAACCTGTCTATTAAGAAACATTAATCACTCCTTTAATCCCAGCACTCCGGAGCAGAGGCAGGCAGATCACTATGAGTCCGAGGCCAGCCTGGTCTACAAAGCAAGTCTAAGGCTACACAGAGAAACCCTGTCTCAAACAAAACAAAACCAAAAAAAAAAGAAAAGAAAAAAGAAAAAAAAGAGAGAAAGAGAAAGAAAGAAAAAAGAAAAAAAAAAGGAAAAGAATGAAAGACAGAAAAAAGAAACATTAAGTTCAAGGCCAGCCTGGTCTACAAAGTGAGTCAAAGACAGCCAACCAAGGCTACTCAGAGAAACCCTGTCTCAACCCTCCAACCCCCCCAAAAGCTGCCAGGTGGTGGCGGTGCGCCCCTTTAATCCTAGCACTCAAGGAGGCAGAGACAGGCATATCTCTGTAAGTTTGAGGCCAGCCTGGTCTACAAAGTGAATCCAGGACAGCCATGGCTACACAAAGAAACTCTGTCTTAAAAAGCCAAAAAAAAAAAAAAAAAAAAAAAAGAAAAAAAAAAGAAAAAAAGAAAAAAAAAGAAAAAGAAAAGAAAAAAATTAAAACTTTTCAAAAAAGAAAATGGCACAAGTCAAAAACTTGGATCTACAGGCAAAAGAGAAAGAATAAGTGAAGGTGATATGAAATACGTCATAAATAAGAAAATAAAAATACTATGACCTGATCTGGTGGGTAGTAGTTTATTAAAACAATAGCAGCAACACATTTGGTGATTATAGCCAATGTAGAAATGAGATACAGAGGGAGAGGAGAGGGATAAGAATGCGAGAAAGAAAGGACAGAGCGGGGGAGAAAATGGAATCAGTATATAACAGGCTGAGAAGGAAAGACAAAAAAGGAGAGAGAGAGAGAGAGAGAGAGCAGACAGACAGACAGACAGACAGAGAAAGTGAGAAAGAGAGGAGCAGCTAATGTGAGAGCTAAGAGCCTCTCTCTGCTTCCTATTTTCTGAGCTCTTTAGGTTCATGTGTTTGGAGCCTGCTTTGTCATCATTCCAATATGTCTTCTGTTTTTTTCCCTTTCTTCCCCGTATCACAGGCCCTGGGCACTTTTTCTCTGCGTGTTTCAGTTCTATTGCTTGCTGTTGCTGCTTCTTCTCCAGCTCCCCCGTCCTTTCTTCAGCCCCCCTCCGGCTGTTTCTGGGCTCCTGTAAGGCATCCTTTGTCTCTGTCCGTGTCTTTGATTTGCCACTTTTTAAAATTTATTCTTCCCAGAATTTCCATCTCTCTGGTCCCATCGCCCATCTGCTTCTGCGTGTACTCCAGTCTTCCCATTAGCGCCTTTAACATGTTTCATCATTGTTTCCAGCTCCCAATCTGGCTAGTTCTGGCATCTCCCTGCCACACTGGAGTCCGCTCGCTCTGCATCTCTTTGTCCTTTTGTTTGATTTGAAGTTTGTGGTTAGTTGGGTGACGGACATAATGTAGCAGTTACAACTTTGGTAAAACAGGTGTGGAGACATGGGAATAGCCCATCGCGGAGAGAGAGAGCTCTGTCACTCCGCGCTCGGGCCACAGTGTTCTGGCTGTGACCTTCTGCTTCTTCCTTCCCCTTCCCAGAGGTACAGGATGGCTAAAAGGGGCTGGGGTGAGGTCTGGCCCTAGTTGGCCAGTGTCCTGGGTGGCAGGCTTCATTAAGAGGAACAGAATGCTCAAGAGTTGTTAAAAATGCCTACTTGTCGTCTCCCACTGCCTACAGCCTCAGGGAATGTTCTCTGATTTCCCCGCGGAAGGGCGAGGGTGTGTCGTTGAGGCTGGCCTGCCCACAGGAGCTCCCCCACTAGGTAAGGTCATTCCTACACAGGCCCTGACTCCCAGAGTCTGAGCCGTGATAAAAGTCGTAGTTCAGCAGCAGTTTGCCAGTGACCTTGGCTCTCTGATGGATCTAGGAAGAGTTAACGACTTCTGTTTAACGTGGTCAGCCTTGTGTGTGAAAGAAGAAGGGGACAGCTCCTAAGGTTTTCATGCCAGACTAAGAAATGCCTCAGCTTTGCTTCCCAAATCCGTTCTTTAAACAAACAGCAACAACAAAAACCACAAAGAAACTACATGGAGCTTACCGTATGTTATCCTGGTCTGTCGAGTCAAAGCTGTATTTTTTCTACAGTCTCCTTGATATCTTTGAGTTTGGGGTGATGAGCCTTGATCCTTTTCCCTTGACAGCCCCTGTTCCAAGTGTATGTACTAGCGTAAATGCACCATCCATGTCTGCTGAGCCCCGTCTTCAGGCTCTCTCCTCCACCTGTGTCCAGCTGTGCTGTCACCTGACGGACTCTGTGCTGGGATGGGTGGCCTGCGGGTGGCTGTGTGGGAACCTAAGAAGTCAGCACCCCATGTTACCTTAGGAATTTATTAATATACCTTATGATTCTCAGCTGAGTCATGGCTGGGGTGCCAGGGAGATGAGCAAGCCAGCCTTGTGTGACCTTTTCCCACTGGTATGTGCTTGCTGGTACATTATGGGAGAGGGTTGGGGAAACAGGGAATGGACCTAGATTTGGAAAATTATTCTAGCACTTAAAGAAGAAAAGGATATTGGGCAGCTCTGAGTTGCCTGAGACCACCCCCACCTTACTGTGGAAACGCCAGTTGCCAAGTCAAGGGCAGGTTTCCAGATCATCCTGGGCCTGAGTGGAGGGAGGAGTAAAAGGCCAGGAATTAGGATTCAGTCATGTTGAAAAGTGAAGGACCAGCCTGTTGACCTGTGAGCCCTTCTAAACCAGAGATCGCGTGATCCACAGCCCACAGTGTCCTCCTAGGATCTGCAGACATTGTAGGTCAACCACTGTGCATGCAGGCAGCTGGGCCCCAGAGCTCTATTCCTGCCTCACAGTTGTTCCTTCTTCTGCCAGTCCTTGGCCTGTTGTTGGGACGGGGAGAGTCAGCAGTCAGCGCCTGGTGACTGATGAGCCACCTTATATCCCATGCTTCTGCCCAAGCATGCCCCTCTCAGCTGTCCACCACCCTGGCAGCATCCCTGGATGCCTGTGGCCCAGTTCCCACCTCCTGACCTGTCCCTGTGTGGGAAGTAGACAGGAGCGTCCTGTGTGGGCCTATGACACTAGGGATTTTGGTGGGAACGGAGAGGGTCCAGGAAGAGAGGTAGGGACTCAGGCCCTGTCACGTACCTCAGACAGGGGCCTGAGTATGAGGGGTGCTGGCCAAGAAGAGCTCTCCTGGGAGGGTGAGGACCCCGCCCCCTAAGAGCCTGTTAGACCTCACCTGGCCCCAGAGGGGCCAGACTGAGAAGAATAGCAGCCCGTGAGTCTGAATTTGATCCAGGGTCATCACCACAATAAAGACATCCTTGCACCTGAACTCACCGAGTAACAGTGACAGGATCCCTGTGCACAACCAATGCACACACGTGTGCTTTGCCAGGCAACAGGCCTGGTCACAGGGTGTCCCCTTAGCTTAACGCTCTCCTGTTGAGAATGCAGAGAGAAGATGGGTGCCCTGCTGGAGATTTCTCGGTCTGAGATGTGCTCACGGTGCCTTCAGGGACAGCAGCTGCGGTCCTGGGGTCAGGCCAGGGAATATGGGTGTGTATTTGTGTGTGTCCTGATGTGAGAAAGCATCTGTTTGTTGGGGGCTTCTGTGGGTCACACTGAGCTTCGGGCAGGAGTCAGGGTTCATTCTTAAAATGTCCAGTTGTCTTGGGACCTTTTTCTGAATGAAGATTCCTGAAGTCAGTAGGTTAAGGGAAAGCTGCCTTCCTGCGAGATTTACAGCACTTGCAGCTGTGCTAACAGCCCTGGAAAGTTCTGCATTGAAAAAAAACAAATGTTCCACTTTACACAGAACACACACACACACACACACACACACGGACACGGACACGGACACACAAACAAACACAAAGTAAGTAAAGTGAAAAAATAAAAAATAGAGCTAGGAGACTGGAGAGATAGCTCACCAGTGAAGAGCACTGTCTGCTCTTCCAGAGGTCGTGAGTTCAATTCCCAGCAACCACATGGTGGCTCACAACCATCTATACTGGAATCTGATGCCCTCTTCTGGCCTGCAGGTGCACATGCAGATAGAGCATATCTATAAAATAATTAAATAAAATCTTTAAAAAAAAAAAAAAAAAGAGTTGAGCATGGTAGCGCATGCCTTTAACCCTGCTAATTGCAAGGCAGATCTCTGAATTTGAGACCAGTCTGGTCTACATTACAAATTCCAGGACAGCTGAAGCTACACAAAGAGACCTTGTCTCAAAAATCCAAAAGTATAAATAAATAAATAAATAAATAAATAAATAAATAAATAAATAAAGTAGTTGCATATGTCATTATGTTAGAATGTGGTCATACCAGAGATGTGACTGGCGTTGTCATGGAAAGGGGAAAATTGGTACCACAGATAGACAGAGGACACCATGTGACCACTCAGGCATAGACAGGGGTGATCCATCTGCAGGCCAAGAATCAGATGCGTCAGTGCAGAACAGGGGAGAGCTTCAGGGCCCCTGAAAGACTGTTTCCAGGGTCATAAATTAATGTAAAAACGCCCAGTGATTTGCTTTTGGAAATAAACACTATGGAAATAACCGTGTTGCTCACAGCAGGCCATTTAAGAGATGGCAAATTGGAAGCAACCCCTCAGTTGCCAGAAGAGAAGTGCTTGGCTGTCAAATGAGAGAAACTCCCCACAGCTCAAGGAGGGGCTCTTGTCAAAGTGCGGGCACTGGGTGTGCAGCAATATTGCATGAAAGAGGCAAAAATCCAAGGAAAGACTTGCTGAGAAAGCCGTGTTTGGTGCTTGGAGACCACTTGGAACTTGGGTGCATGCGGACGGAATTCGGCGCTGGCCAGATGTTTGTCCCCAGAAGGGCTACCTCAAGCCCAGTGCTCAGAATCCACGATGTCTGGACGCTGGGCAGGGCTGGACAGACAGCCCGGAAGCTTAGCTTGCCCTCCGGCCTGTGGTACTGGACAGCAAGCACTTCTCTGCGAGGGGCTTTGCTTCTGTCTAGAATGATACACCTCAGGTGTGCTCTCCTCACGGCTCTCACCGCAGGGCCAGCAGAGTATTCGAGGTCCACTGCTGCAGGTCATTCGCGGGGTGTCCTCACACCAAAGCAATGCTCACTGCTCAGACTGCGCTGTTGAAGAGGTGTCCAGCGTGAGGCACGTGAAATAGTGCTGGAGACAGGGAGCCGCGGAAAAGGAGACAAGCCACTCTTGTGCAGCAAGGAGCCGTGCCGGTTAGGAAGGCCTCTGTGACTCCAGTGTGTTCCTAATGGCTGTGGTTACACTGTTGCAAACATTATAATCCTAGTGGTGAGAATGCAAAAACAACTCCTGATGGTGTCAGGTGGCTAGGCCGGCCCTGTTCTTGAATTGCTGCGTAGAAGTTGAACAGCAAATTAGAGAAACTTCTTGCAGTAACATCAACACTTTGTTCCAAGCAGAGGTTAGTGTTTCCAGCAACTTGCTTAGGTCAGTGTTAAAACAGGAAAGGGCTAGGCATGTTGATGTGAGTCTGTAGTCTTGGTTCAGAGTCAGCCTGGAAAACCTCAACTTAGATTAGGATAAATGGATGGATGGATGGATGAATGGATGGACAGATAGGTAGATAGATGATTTTTTAAATCTTCCTCTTCACTTTTAAGAACTTATAATCAGAGGGAGAAAAGTATTTCGTTCAGGTCAGCACATAAATAGCAATTTAAGAATAAACTATGATGGTCCTCAGTGTGCCCCTGACGACTTATACCTACCCACTGGTCTGTCTTTAACTCCTGCTCTATCAGTAGAGCCTGACTGGACCTGACCAGGTCAAAAGATTAGACGACAAATGGTCTGAGGGGGTTTCAAAGCAGGAACTACAACCCTTGCCAGCTCAACTTATTCAGAAAGTTCTGCTGGGGTGGATCTGGTGGGGAGGCCCTGCTGAGGAGGACCCCCTGTGGAGCTCTGCTTGGGTGGGTCTGCTGAAGGGTCTGATGGACTGGACCTGTTAGGAGGATCTTCTGGGGGGGGGGCACGTCTGGGAGTACGGTGCTTGTTCCTGGGGCATATGCCTGACCTACATGGGCCCTTAGTCAAGGGAGCTGACTGGGAAACATCCACTCATAAATGGCCACAAGGCTTGGGGTTTCGGTTTTTTCCTCAGGGCTCCTGGGCATCTTTCTCCCTGAAACACAGGAGCCCCTGTGGATGGCAAAGTCAGTCCCCAACTCAGCTCTGGGCTGCCATTGTAGCTGGCTTCTGGGAGCAAGTGAAATGCACTGTACTTCGTTGTCAGGCAACCAAAGGCGTTTGTGGGAGAGGGCCAAAGTCCTGGTGGCAGGTGTACTTATGCAAATAATTAGCTTCCTCCCAGGCTAGCAGAGGCCCAAGACAGAGGCAGGAAAGCCCAGGGTGGCAGGAAGAAGCCATAAGGTATGGTGTGGTGCAGAGAAAGGAGTCGGGGGAATGTTCACTAAGGGGAGAAGATCCAAACCTTGAGGGGAGGCTAACAACACCCCTTTAACTCAGCCATCCCGAGGGCAGTCTGCAGTGACTCTGAGGCCTGTTGTGGGGGTTACAGGGGTCTGGTTCCCCATCTATACCATCCTGGATGCAGAATCATGTACTTAGTGCTTGCTGGGCAATGCTGACTTCTGCATAAGAGCAACTCCTCTCACCCAGACACCGTCTACAAGAAAATGAACAGCCATTGTTCCCTTTGTCATCTGAAGTCCCCAGAGGGCATCTGAGCAGAGTCTGACAGAGGATAGCATTACCAGGGTCTTAACCAGACTCCGAGAACTGGGGACCATAGTAACTCAGTCTTTGCCAGAATGAAAGTGACTTGGCCCTCCCCCACGGGAATCTTGACCAGAGTCAGTAACTACTGACCTGAGACTACTGGTCTACCACCTCCTCCATGGACATCGGTTTCAGTCCTACAGTAGCTATGATGAGGCAGCAGAGGGCATCCTGGACAGCAGGAGAGGGCTAAGGTGCAACTAGCAAGGTCTGGAATAGGACAGAGAGGGCCCTAGAGGAGCATGGGAAGGGAGTTCTGATGTAGTTCATGGGAGCCACAGATAATTAGCAATGGGCTTGCAGGCTCCTGGTGTTGGCTGGCTTGGCAGCATTGCAGAGCCAGGGCCTTTGGGAACGTTGAAGCCATATGCTGCCTGTGAAGGGCAGCAAAGCTGGGGATAGGAGGTGGCCAGACTGTCATGGGCTAGGGATTGCCAAGCTATGGAGAAGTTAGAGGCAGATGTGTTTCCTGAAGACTGAGCACCTTCTGACACTTCCTGTCATCGTCTGTGGTCATCTGACAGGACTGGTTCTTTTCCCTTGGAACCTTTCCCCAGAACTCGTGGAGGAGGCTGTGCCCCAGTGATGAGGCACGTGTGGAGAGCAGATGACTGGGGCTGCCCGGCTTCAGGGCTGTGATCCTGCATGGAATTAACTCTTCCCCTTTTCTCTCAGGACCTGTTTTCAGGTACTGTTGATCCTGTTGTAAATGAGGCAATGTTTGGAGCCTTCAAGTGAGTCAGGGCTCAGAGAATATTTTCTTGTTTTAATTAGCTTTATTTGATTTTAAAAGCCCTGTAACGTGCCGTGCCTGGTGCCCTGGGGCCTTGTGATCTGAACAAGTTATTATTCAAATCACTTTCTACTCAGTTCTGAAGCAGGCAGCCCACACCAGGTGTCTCACATGTGACCTTGGTGTTGAGACAAAGTCCGTGCCAGTGTCTAGCAGGAGTGTCAACCGGAAGCCCAGTGTATCCAGCCCCCTCTGGACCTTTTTCTGCCCGTGGATTCATTTCAGCCCCTATTGCCATGGGTGGATGGCCTGGTTTGAGAGCTAGTAGTGTTTTTCAAGGTGAGCACTGCCACTGCCCAGCCGGCCTGCCTGTGCCTCTGTGGCCCGGGCTCAGTGCCTTGGGGTTACCTCGTCAGTCCTTGAACAGGACTCCTCACCATCATAGCCACCCGCCTCCCAGACTACCACACGTATGGAGAAGCAGCTATAGAACCACCCTCTCCTTCCCCAGTGACTGCCACTTCCTAGGTGACACTGTCATAGGAATGCCCCTGCAAGTGGCCACACACGTTTAGCATACAAGCAAGGCGGGACCGTGACACCTTGGGCATCTTCAGGATGAGGCTTCAAGCCTACCTATGTGTCTGCCCCCCATCCCCCACCTCTGCTCATTCTGAGTCTGACCATGAAAGCTTAATGTTGTTAGGTGGCCCCCCCCTTTTCTAGGCCATTCCATAGGCACCTGAGCGAACCCCTCTTTTGTGATGAGCCATTGCAGGTTCCTCCTACTTCCTGCCATTCTCCTGAAGCCACACCCACTCTGCTGGGCTGGACCAGCGCCAAGGGCTGGCAGCTCTAGCATCCATAGCCAGCCCGTGACACTTCCATGTCAGACTGAGGGCTGGGCCTAGCTCCGGAATTCAGGGTGGGCAAACTGAGGCCTGCCTGCAGTCGTAGTGGAGAAGGGCAGAGTGGGCAGATAAATGGTCACAATAAAGTGGAGAAATGAATCCGAGCTACTCAAGATGAGAAGCAGAAAGATCCAAAGTCTGAGGACTCTGGAAAAAACTAAGTTGGGAGGGGCATGTGTTGGGATAATCCGGGAGGAGTTGGAAGAGAGGAGTCGGGTGGCTATGATAAAAATGCATTGTGTACATCTATAAAGTACTGAAAAGAGATAAATTAAAACATTATGAATTAAATTTTTTTCTTTCCAATTTTTAAAAATGGAGACATAAAAACATAAAATAATGGTAGTTCTTGTTTTAAAAAATGTTCAAGGCCTGCTTGGGCAACTTGCTGTCTTTAGAAAGGTAAGAACGGGGTCTAGATGGCAGCGTGCTTGCCTGGTTTGAAGGAAGTCCTAGGTCTGGTACTACAGACTATGGGGGTCAGGTGGGGTCAGGGAAGCTAACAACCTGGAGAAATTCTTATGAGGTCCTGGGAAGGAACAACACTTAGAGGAGACTGAGTTGTTTGACTTGGGTCTTGAATGATACATCTGAGTTAGCCCGAGGCAGGCACAGGGTCCCGGTCTAGACCAAGAATCTCTGCCCATGTTGTTTCTCAATAATTATAAATTTGAGAGACAGGTGCTGTGTGGAAACAGGTGCTGGAAAGACAGCAATGACATTGGCTCCTTGCTCTTGAGGACGTCCAAGGCATTAGGGGACCCCCAGGCCCTGGCTGTGTGATACATGCTAAACATGTCTGTAGCTGCTTACAGGGGCATTCCTGTGACAGTGGCACCTGGCAAGTGGCAGAATCACTGGGGAAGGAGAGGATGACTTTGCAGCTGCTTCCCCATGCCTGCAGTAGTCTGGGGGATGGCTGTGATGGCGATGAGCCCTTTTCAGGGCTGGCTTCAAAGAGATGGAAAAAGTGGCACTGAGGCTCTGAGCACGGGCACAGTGGTCATCCAAGGTCAGCCTTCCTACCCTCAGCACGCAGCAGCCACCTTCTCCCTACAGGAGATCTGCTTTGCTAGGATGGGAGTCTTGCTTGTGGTTGACGCCAAGAAGGGGCCAAGCAGTAGGACTGTTGCCTGGTCCTCCTGAGGACTTGCTGGCTGCCTGGCTGTGCCTGCGCCTCTCTGCCTTACAGCGTCGTCCCTGCTTTGTCCCTCTGGCAGCCACCCAGGCCTGGCTTCTTCCACCCCTGCTAGGTGCCCAGCCCAAATCTAAGCTGACAGCATAGAGCCTTCTGCAGAGAAAAAGAGGAGGGCGCATCCGGACTCGGGAGGAAGCCGCTGAGCAGCCTGTAGACTGTCCACCTGCCACAGACTCTTGATGATATTGTGTGTGGGTGGGCTTCCCGCTGGGGGAGAACTGTGGGTCACAGACACTCGTGTCCTTCCCTGGGTCTCGTTGGTAGCTGGGAGCCTACTCTGCTGATAAGAGAGTATGGGGGGGGGGCCTCTGTCCTGCTTTGTATATGGACTCTCCAACTGAGAAAGGGTCTGACATCTCAGAGCTGCACGGCAGCTTGGCCTTCTGTGAGGCCTTGCCCCTGGCAATGCAAAGCTTAGACTTTCCACTCCCTTCAGGAGCTGGCCTGGACCTCACAGAGGATGCACAGCTGGGATGCAGGGTACACAGTCGGGCTGCAGGCACTGTGCACTCTAGGCTTGTGTGACACTGATGGCAACTCAGGCACCAAGCAAAGGCAAGGCGAGGGTGCACAACAAAACAAGGCTGGCTGGAACAGAGCCAGACTATTTACATGGGGAAACTGAGGCTCATAGTGGTACATCAGTCTGTGTAACCAGGAAGTGACAGACATGAGGAAGCCTGCCCAGACACAGTGGCTGTGAAAGACAGTAGCAGGGCAGGGAATGGTTCAGAGGCTGAGTACTTCCCTACAGTGCACAGGGCTCTGGGCTCCGTCTAACATGGCTAAAAACAAAACGAAAGAAGAAAACGGGGAGAGGCGGTGGGGGGATGGGGGGGGGTGGAAACCACACCAATAACTCTTTCTTTACATTTTCCTTACAAAGGGATATTTTGAGTCTGTAACTCACGCATAAGTGGAAAAATGGAACAAGAAGCTACAGATTAAACGCATGCCACGCTTGCCACCCCCGCCCCTGAGCAGCCCTGACCCTGTCCATAGGGTCACAGCAGCTGGCCCACGGTGGCCAGCTTGGGTGGGACTGAGCTCAGTGGCTATGGAGTGTAACTGCTGGCCATAATGGCATGAGCCATTCAGCCAATCAGATGGAAGGCAGTTATTTACTTTTTCCTAGGAAAGTGAGATATATATATATCTCAAAGGTTCATTTCAAAATACTGTACCAAAAAGAAACAATGATGGTCACTATCTGAGCTGTGGTGATCTGAGCAAAGTACTTTAGGGGTACAGAGACAGATGTGAGGGGCCAGACCAGGAAGTGTTTAGCCTGGTTTAGCCTTTTCTCCCCTTGGTTCTGGCTTCTGTGGGCCAGCTTTATGGGCAGCTTTCAGAGTCCCTCCTGCTGCTGCTGTCATCTTATGTCACCCCCATGGGTGTGTACTCTCTTACTGTGACCCATCCTGGACCTCTGTGGCCCCATCTGTGATACAGGGACCGTGCTGTACTCCCAGGGAGTCCTTGCCTCTGGTTTGGCAGTTAGGCAATGTAATGTTTCTCTCCATAAGACCTCCCCTGAGTCCCTGTGTCTGGCATCACCGATTTCCAGTACGCCTACCCTCCAGCCTGGCCTTGCCCCTTGGAAGGACATGCGGGGTGCTATGAACTTGAAGGTGACTTTCATTCCAACTGACCGATGGATCAGGACCTAGTGTTATAAAGGCATTGAGTGGGGACCCTCTCAAGACATGCCTAGTACGGCTCTCCACAGAGTCACCACAGGAGTATTTGTCTGGCCCTGTCCTGCTGGTGCCAAGTAGGGTGGCCAGGAACTGTGTGGGAGGGGCATAGACTTCCTTTGACCACTGGCCACGTGCCCAAGGCTTGGCAGTGGCAAGGTTCTACAAGTCTTTGGAGTTTAATTGGTTCTCTTTCTTTCTCTCTTTCTTTCTTTCTTTCCCCCGTGTCTGTCTTCTGCCCTGTGTCCTTTCCAGGGGGGCTTTCTCTGTGGTCCGACGCTGCGTCAAGCTCTGTACCGGCCACGAGTATGCAGCCAAGATCATTAATACCAAGAAGCTGTCTGCCAGAGGTAGGACCCGGCAGGGGTTTGGGGTGGGGGCTGTCTCAGCCTATTGGGACTGTGGTGAGGACACCAGGAAAGCCAAGGCCTTCAAGATGCCTCGGTCTGGCTGGACCTGGGAGTCATTTACCCTCAGACCTACCACAACGTTCACTCTCCGATTTGGGGGCTGCCATATGTGGCCTCTTTCCCAAGCCTGCTGAGTCCCCGTCCCAGATCTGAAGAGAGAGGTTCTCATGATGGTGAGGCACTGAGGGGACAAGGTGATGTTTCCCTAAAAACTATGGGCAAGGAAGAGCGGTGACTCCAAGCTGTGGGTGGGTGATAGCAAGGCTGCTGCTAATGGGGTCACCTAGGCTCACCTGGGGTATCCCAGATGGGCCCTTAACTGAGTTTTCTGCCCCAGGGAGGCTTCTTCAGGCTTGCAGGTGTGCAAAGAAGGCTCTTACATGGTGCTGGCTGGGCAGGGCACCCAGACAGACAGAACCAGGGCCTGCATGGGAGCAGGGCACATCATTTCAGTCAGGCTGGTTATCAGAAGCCACTTTCTTGTGACTTCCTGGGTATGGGGTAGAAGTAAGTGGAGGGGGCGGGGGTTATAGAACTGTGTAGGGACCTGGACAGAGTTCCCGAGTAGGGTGGGCTGGAGGCTTGATGAGGCCTTGGGGGTAGCAAGTGGGTGGCTGCCAGTGTGAGAGGGCACTGCCACGTCACCCCTCTCTTCCCACATCCTTCCTCCTCCTCCTCCTCCCATCCTCAGACATGGCAGCCTGAGTGAACTTCCAGACTAAAATCTGAGCCAATTGGGGGCCAAGGAGCCCTGCTCTCCCTCGTCCTGACTGGGAGATATTTTGGGGGCTGAGTTAGGACAGGAGTGAGGCCTCATCCAGCGGGCGTGCTGAGGGTGTGAACCGCTTCCCTGACTGCAGGGGCTACAGTCTGACAACCCACGGGCCACCTGGCTGACCCCCACCCCTACAGTTTATCAACATATGCGTAAGCATGCCTGAGCACCTGCTGTATACCAGACCATCAGGCTCTCAGATGTTCCTTCCTGGAAGCATTCTCTGAGCCTGAGATGGTGATCTTTAGGGCCCCGGGACACTTCCATGCCAGATGTTATGTTCACCCCCATCACCGAGTAATACCTGGGGTTTGTTAGTCTCCATGTTGGATCCCCAGCCCCAAAGAGCCAGGGAAGGCAATAATATGCAGAAGCCTTGCATGAGCAGGGAACAAGGTGGGGCATGGGGGTGAGGGGCAAGTGGAGGGAGATGTTTTGGGTGGGAGAGGCTTGGGTGAGATTCTTCATTGGCTAGACACTGGTCTCCTGCTGTCACTGGGCCGTCTGTCCCTCCATCCTGCCCTTGTCCTGAGCTGTGATTCAGGATCTGGGGCTATGAGCTTGCTTCTTCTCTGACAAGACCCAGGACTAGTGTGGAGCCCTCCATGGTCAGAGTGAGCCCACGGCCAGTGCAAGGTCAGTTCCTGTGGGTCTCCAGGCGATATCCCTGAAGCCCGCACACTTCCTCCTGTGAGAGGGCACAAAGGAAAGGAGGCTCGTGATTCGAAGCACATTAGATGTGTGTGTGTGTGTATGTGTGTGTGCGCGCGCACATGTATGTCTCAGTGTTCCTGTGTGGTATGAATGTGTCTGTGTTTGTCTGCATGGGTCACGCTGATGGTGACAATGTTGGAGTTAACTCCCACAGATGGCTTGCTATGGGCATTGTGTTAAAACTCAGGTTAGCTTCTGGGTTCCCTGCCACAGTCAGTATTGGTTTGCACACAGGTGTGAGATGTTCTTGGCATCATAGGGCAGGTGGAACACAGGTCTCATGTACCCAGGAGGTGTCTGAGCACCTTTTGTGTCAGCACCACTTCCTGGGTGCTGTCACCATCCCTGGACCTCTCCAGCTTTTGCCACACTGGTGTTTTATCCCACCTGTCTCTTTTGCCGTCACAGGGGCCTCTTGGTACTTAGGGGAGCTTCTCGGTGTTGTGTGCTGTTCTTTTGAACAAAGACTGTTCTTTTTCCAGCTCTGTGCTAGCTCCTGGCCATGCTAGCAGACCCGCTGGAAACCTGGCCAAGCCAGCTGCTCAGTAGAAGCTGTATGCATTACGTTCACCAGCTCATGCTGCTTTCTCAGTCAACTGAATTGTTGGAAACCCCATCCCATCCACACGCATTCACTCAAGCAACTAGAATCTGCAGTGCTTCAAGTTTCCGATTGCCTCTCCACCCACCACCGAGAGGTAGTGGCCACTCCTCAGCCCTCCTTGGTCCTCATGGGGGCCCTCAGAAGCCCTGCTGACCTTGGCCCCATCCCACAGAGGTGCATATGTAAGGCCCAAGCCCCAGCTGGGCTGGTGGACCTCTGCAGGCTGTATGACCGGCCTCACTGGGCTCATTTCTTCACAGTTGGAGAATTTGTGCCACTTCCCCACTGCCCGTAGCTTAGCCCTGTGCGCCCCGCCCCTTTTTGAGGTCACCTTGTCCCTGCCATTTTTTTCTGGCCCCCTTTCACTTTTAATCTTACCTGCAGGCCAATATAAGACCCAGATATGTTTAGACAGACCCTCACTTTTCCTACAGATCCACCCCCACATGTGGGGGTGGGGGGGGCTGGGAAGGAGTTTCCGGGAGGTCAGAAAAAGTCACTCCAAAAGTTGCCTGGGTGTTGTGAGGTAAATAGAAGTTTGTAAGGCTCGAGCAAGAAAACTGTCTGGGTATTTTTCCATAGCATTTGGCAGCCTCCGTGGAATTAATCACACACCCCCATTTATATAATCAAACCCCTCATTTATATCCTCAAAGTGTTTCACAGGTTGGGGGGCGCGAATTGAAGGGAGAGGAAATCTGAACCCCTAAGGTATGGTCTGTGTTTTTTTCTCCTGACTCGGCCCTTGCTTCTTCCTGACCAGGGGTACCCAGGACCCCTTTAATCACCAGGCTGCTGTAATGTGTTGACTGGTGAGTTGGGGCCTGGGAGGGAGAAAGCCTTATCACAGACCCTGCTCCCTGCCCACAGCCCACATCCCATGCCGGCTGGGCTGCATGGTGGGTGGTGGACCAGCAGCGAAGAGTGGGTCTGAAATTATGAACATCAGCAACACTTCCCTCCCCCCCTCCCACCACCCCACCACCACCCCCCGCCCGCCATCACCTTCTTCCCGTTATTCTTTGTCTAGGGACATTCTGCTGTGGTCGGCTCTCAGGAGGGCAAGCTGACCCTGGCTACTTTGTTCCACTGAGGGTCTCCCCCACTGCCCAGCCCTGGCTTTTCTTGAGCTCCCCACCATCACCCTATGATGAACTTTTTAATATAGAAATTTCAAATATTTTCAAACACCAGCTCTTGGCTGGGTCTTGCCTGTCTGTGCCCCCAAACTGCAGACTGCTTACCATCCTGCCGTAGTGTCTCGGTTGTGTCCATAGCACATACACCCAGCTGAAATTCCTTGGCCCCAGGATCTCAGCCAATGGGGGGGGGGGGGGCGGGGTCCAGCAAGGAATCTGACCCTGCTGACCTTGGATCAAACCTGAGTCTGATGAGAAGCCAGAGTGGGCCTTGCCTTGACTGCTATGGGCTTTGCCTCTGTTTCCCTCTGTGTCCATATCCTGCCTCATGAGGGATGGTGATGACAGTGCTGGGAGGCCAGTGATGCCCAGGAGGTGGCACTGTGGAGAGTCCCTCCTGGTTCTGATTGGCAGACAGAACTCTGCCTTCACCACCCACCACTGTCTGCATTTCTCTGTCCTATGATCCCTGCTGCCCCAGCTGCCTGCCCTTAGGTGCCCAAGGCTCCCTAAGCCTCTTGCATCCTTTGGAAGGGGTGAGAGAGAGGGTGTCAGGTGAGCTGTCCGCTGCAAGGCGGGTAACTAACTCCTTTTTGAGGGGATGCCTGGCACCAGCTCTGTCTTATGATCTCATGGGTTCCCTCTACACACCTCAGTTTTCCCAGGTGAAAACGAAGATGCTCCGGGATGTGCTGGCTGCCTGGGTGTAGCCGTGCCTGCAGCCCCTTCCCCATTGCTCCTTTACCTGGCCAGGTGGCAGTGGCTTCACATGGACACTGCTGTCCCCTGCTCACTCAGCCCTTTTCTCCGTGCAGCTGTCCTCTGGGCAGGCCTTGGGCCAGTGGCTCACCTTGCAGCCTGCCAGCTCCCAGCCTGGAGCTAAGATTTTATAGCACCATGCCACCCACCTATTGTGTCCAGCTCTCTGGGCAGTCTCTGTGCGATTGTCCCAACTTCCTCCTTCCTATATGCTGGGTTCAGACTTCTTGAAGTAGAGAGAAGGGATGGGGGCCCCCAAAACACTGAGGGATGCCGAGACACCTGCGGGCCACCTTCATTTACATCTGTTATTCAAGTTCACTGCAGAGATGGGGTTGCCGCTTTTCCTCAGATTTTTTCCTACATCCCCAAGACTATGGGGGCACTGTGGGCCCCATATCCAGTGCACGCAGAGTGGGGGCACAGCTCTGGTCTTTCCAGGTGCATAAGGAGGAAGAGGAAGTTGGTATAAAGCCCGGAAGAGACAAGGCCTCAAGTAAATGACAGTGCTCAGAGTCACACACACCACGTCAAGGGCCACAACACTCAGATTTTAAATTTTAATACTTAGCTAAATAGAGAATTGCGAGACATTCAGTCTGTGAATGTACTGAGTAATTAGAGATTATTGGGCTAGTCTTAACAAAGGCAGTTAAAGGAAAATTAATTGACTGAGGTAGCGAGATCATTAGGCACAGGGGTCTTAGAAACAGATTTTGTCATTGCTCCCTCCGTCCACGATCACACTAAGCAGCTGCCCCCTTAGCGGTGGTTTTGCTGTCTCTGTAGGCCCTGTACGGAGGTAAGCCGCAGCCTCGGAAGCCTGTGCAAAGGGCACCCTGGTTAGTGACTATATGTGGAAGGGACCGTGTGAATGGGGAGCCTGCTCCTCAGCTCTGCTGTGGGAACCTGAGTGTGTTCTCCTCAGGGTCCGCATTGCTGCCAAGAGACTGTCTGCCCATTCCCAAAACCACATGGACTTATCAGGTGCATAGAAGGCATCAGTCTGAAAAGAAGCCGAGGGATCGCAGAGTCCCATAGCTAGTGAGTAAAAGAACCCAGATGGGGCAGGCAGAGGGCTCACAGGTGGGAGTCAGATGTCCCAGGTGGGGTCTCATATCACCGACAGGCCTGCCATCACAGGTGTGCTGCCCTCACAAGTGTGCTGCCCTCACAGGTGCGCTGCCCTCACAGGTGTGCTGCCCTCACAGGTATGCTGCCCTCACAGGTGTGCTGCCCTCACAGGTGGGCTGCCCTCACAGGTGTGCTGCCCTCACAGGTGTGCTGCCCTCACAGGCGGGCTGCCCTCACAGGTGTGCTGCCCTCACAGGTATGCTGCCCTCACAGGTGCACTGCCTTCACAGGTGGGCTGCCCTCACAGGTGGGCTGCCTTCACAGGTGGGCTGCCCTCACAGGTGTGCTGCCCTCACAGGTGGGCTGTCCTCATAGGTGGGCTGCCTTCACAGGTGGGCTGCCCTCATAGATGAGGACTGAAGTCCAGCAAGCCCCTTTTGCCCTCAGGCGTATGCCCAGCTAGACCCAGCTGCATGCCTGGCACCTGGCCACCTGAAGGCTCACATGGCATCTTCTGCATTAGGGGACACACCCTGCCTAAAGCTTATAGAGCGACATCCTGATGTCTCAGGGTCCTGGGGGTGCTGAGGCTGTACCCAGGAGAAGAAATGCTGGAGAGAGGGTCCACGTCTTCTCAGACACCTGTCTGGGAATGCGTGTAGCATCAGGGTCCACACACGAGTTTCTTACATTATCTGGCAGTTTGCCTTTCTTGGCCTCACTACCCATAACCCCCCAAACCCTCCTACCCAAGGGATACGCACACAGAATCCACAGAACTGGGTTAATAGAGACGAGGCGCTGCAGTGCACAGCAGCTTGAGCTGGCGCTACAGGCAGTGCCCTCTCCTCCCGGATATCTTCCTCCTTCCCATCTCCCTGGTCGAACACACACACTCCCACCTCTGTCAGTAGGAGCCCAGGGGTGTTTCTGAGGGGCTTGGGGTGTGGAATGCCTTTCCTTGCGAAGCACCCATCCCCTAGTGCCTGCGTCTGCCTGAAACTGCTCTGTTCTATTGACTGTGCTTGGGCTTATGGGGTATGGGAGACAGGTGAAGAGCCTTGGGAGGGCTCTCCGTCTCCAGGGTCAGCCATCCTGAATCAGGGATCCAGACTGGGTTTGCGAAATTTAGCATCTAATGAGCAGTTTTTATCTTTTAACTGATGAGCGGCTTTATTTATATTATTATAAACCGATAAAAGATTAAGTATAACTATGTCCCATATTGCGTTCTTATACTAAAAATTATCTTTAAAGTCCGCCAGAAACTTAAACTTACCCTGGCATCCCGTGTCTTATCTGGTAGAGCGAGCAAGGCTATGGAAGACAGTTCATAAACTCAGCTGGTTTAGTCTAAGTTTCTGACATCTAGACCCAGAGAAAAACCAGGAGTGGAGAGACAGTCCTTGTTTGGAGACCCCTGGTTCTTGGGGGCCTCACCTATGAGCTAGAGAGAGGATGAGGTGCCCCAGGGCTGGGTCCCAAAGACTGAGGTCAGTGTAGTTGGAAGTGGCTGCCAAGGGTTAATCTTTGGAGCCCCCTTAACTATACTGTACACAAATCCACCCCTAGGTTGTGGTAGGTGAGGGAGATGCGATCATCCCCATGGGCCCCTAGTCATCAGGGAAAGGCTGTTCATGAGCTCGGCTCTCCTAGGGTCCTTTGGTCCTCGGTTCCTGGGCAGGGAACGTTCTTGCAGGGCTATGGTTGGGATTTTGAGCCTCATCAGCTGGTGGGCATTCGGAGAGGCTCCTGAGGATGGCCTGTAACAAGGGAGTTGTGAGGGCTGGGTTCTGGGCCCTCCTGCCTCAGCCTCCTCTTCTGTAAAATGGGTGAGATTGGCTCAGGGTGGCCTGCTTTTTCTAGCTCTAACATTATCCCTTAAGTCTGGAGCAGTCCTGCCTGCCACCTACCACCCACCACAGAAGACGAACACAGGGTCCCAGGGGCCCGTGGCCAACCGTGTGGACCCCTGTTCGAGGCCTGTTTCTCAGCAGCTCATCTCATCTCTCCTGGCTTGGACTTTGGGCCCATCCCAGTAGGGAAAGGGATGCCCCATAGCTGCATTGATAATCAATGGTAGGCACTCAAGAAGTTGACTGACAGGGCTGGAGAGATGGTTGAGTGGTTCAGATCTAGAAGGACCTGGAATGGAGTCCAAGCATCTTCAGGGAGGCTCATCACTCCATCTGTAACTCCAGTTCTGGGGCATCCGATACCCTCTTCTGGCCTCTGTGGGCACCAGGCATGCGTGTATATAGACATTCATATAGGGACACTGCTCATACACATAAAATAAGATTTAAATTTAAAAAGAAATGGGCTTGCAAGAGCTTGAGGCGAGCGTTGTGCAGATTGAATCTGGGTACCAAGCTGGTGGGGTAGTAAGTAACATGGAAGGAAGGTGAGATGGAGTCCCAAGCCACCTACAGAGGAGCGGGGCCTGGAAAAGGGCTGGGGGCCACTGAGTGGTGCTGGTTGGGTGGTGGACGTTCTGAAGAGCTGGAGGCCACATGGGAAACAGCTTCAGAGAGCCCTAAAAGGTGCGGGAGACTCCGGCAGATATCCCCTCTCACTCTGCAGGAGCCTCTTTCTCGGAGGCCAGGCTAACCAGGTCAGGATGCTTCCCCGTCTCAGTGTCACCCAGAGGAGCTGCAGCCTAAGACCTGGTGTGAAACAGTCCATGCTGTTCGCAGACCTGAGGCTGGGGACCCAACAGGCCCAGGCTTCTCTCACTAGGAGAAGATGGTTCCCACAGTGGGATGACAAAACTGTTTTCAAGGCCAACTCCCCTCCTTGTCCTCCCTTGGGAGTTGGGGGTGCTGCAAGCTGGCCTCAGCTGACTGGAGATGCTTGTGTATCCGGCTTCTCTGACTGCATAAAATGTGACAGGACTTCTCTGGATGGTTTAGGTGGCTGGCTGGGGATAGAGCCCAGAACAGCAGTGAATATTGTGCATTGTATAAGGGGGGTGGGCTGGAGCCACACAAGCTCGCTTCCTAATTTTTTCCCCCCTGTATCCAGTGCTTCCTAGCCTTCTGGGAGCAGGCTTCAGGCTAGACTGGGTCCTAGGTGTTCAGTGTGAAGCTCTGGGCAGTAGCTGCAGTCTCTGGACAGGACAGGAAGGAGGTGGGCACAGTCGGAGGGAGAGGCAGAGGGTAGGCACAAGGACACCATGGCGGGAATGTAGCCCTTAGCCTTGAGGCGGCCTGTGATGTAAGAACGGTAAGTGAGTGTTGTACCCTGGAGGCCACTGACCCCAAGAGCTCTTACTCTTGATCCCATAAGTGCTCTGTCTCCAGCACAGAGAGAGCCACAGCTCACCCACCGTCCCTGGAGGGCTCTTTGATGGTATCTGGAGAGGTAGGCTGCCCTGGGACCTGTGTGAGAGGAGACATCACCTTAGGTGTAGACGGATGGCCCCAGAGCTGGGAGAGGGGACAGCTGCTGTAGGACAGCGATTGCTCAACTTAACAGCTGACAAAACTGAAGCTTCAGAGTCCAGGCCCCTCACTTAGATCCGTTCCTGTTCGTAGGCAGTGATGTAGGGGTCCTGTCCCGGGGCCATAGGCGTAATCAGCACGATAGCCGACACTGGTCACATGAGATGAGTCTCTAGCTGCAGTCACGTGAACTCAGAGACCAGGGAAGAGCGTGCGTGCAGACCCCGAGGCTGCTCTTGGTGAACACAGTGAATCAGCAGCATGGGGGGAGGGGGAGACAGGCTGCGTGTTATGCAAAAGGAGAGGTGACCCAGGTCCCCACAGAAGCATGTTTGCATAATTCTGTGACTTGCAAGGATGGGTAGGAGACGCTGTGCCCTGTGGTGATGGTGGTGCCGGTGGTGGTGGTGCTCGTGCTGGTGCTGCTGCTGGTGGTGGTGATGGTGCTGTTGGTGGTGGTGGTGGTGGTGATGGTGATGGTGGTGGTGCTTGTGCTGGTGCTGCTGGTGGTGGTGGTGATGGTGGTGATGGTGGTGGTGGTGCTGCTGCTGGTGGTGATGGTGGTAGTGGTGGTGGTGGCGGTAGTGGTGAGTTACAGTACTATCCCTAGAGACTGAGCTGGGGGTACACATGATTGAGCATGTGAGGACTTCCTAGTTTCTCTGTTATGGCAGTACACAGCACTGACCCCAATATTAGGCCTCATCTCACAACCTTGCTGCAAGATGTCAGTTTGGCAGTAAGAGAGCAGGAACGCCAAACCACATCTCTGCCTCTGTCCAAGCTGTGCCCATGTGCAGAGAGAAGGTTCTCGTTTCTGAGGAGGGACCTAGGAGTGGAGCATCAACTGAAATGACAAGTGACCCTGTGGAGGGAAGAGAGCGTCCTTGCCAGCTCTGCAGCCCACATGCCCAGGCCCCAGAATGACAGCCATCCTCACTAGTTGGGAAATAGTTCAGAGGCCTACGGCTGTGTTGTGGGTGGCAGTTCCTGGGAGAACTGTGTGCTGCCTGCAGGTGGTCAGGGTCCCCTTAGAGTCTGCTTCCTTTCTCGATGCCAGTGGGGTGGCAGGCAGCTGTGGGACACGCACACAGACGCCTCTTCTCGTAGTGACTGCTGGCTGATTCTGTCGAGTTAATTGCTAGTTGCCTTGCCGCTTTCTTAAGAACAAAACTGTACAAAAAGCCACAGTGAGAGCCACCTCTTTCCACATCTCTGGCCTGCCATCCCTCAGCCTCCAGTGTGGGCCTGACTGGAAATCCTTGCTGTCTCTGGTCCTGGTGGTTAAGCAGGACCATCTGTCTCCTCCACTGTCTGTCTCATGATCACCTCCACCTGTCAGGTGCCTACCGACTCCCCTGAGGCTCTTGGAGAGCACCCTTGGAGAACTCCTTCAGGAAGGAGTGAGGGAGCTCTCCCAGGCCTGTTCAAGGCCAGTGTTGCAGAGACAGAAGCCATTCCCCCAGGGGTTGAGCAGGGTTCTTTGCTCACTCACAAGAGCCACTTGTCTTTCGAAAGAAATAGTCTCTGCCCATGATCCACTTTCAGCCTCTGTACCAGCTGTGTCCCCAAGACTCAGCAGGCAGGCCCTTCTGCAGCCTGCGTACTCTGGGCTGGTTTATCTCCAGTGTGAACCAGTCTGGGGCTTTTCCCCTTGAGTGACATTCTTTCTGCAGAAACGCCACCCAGTTCAGCCTCCCATTCCCTGAACAAATCCAAGGTTGGAGCTTCAAGGCCTCCCTGACTGGCCCTGGGCTAACCTGCACCAGGCCTGAGATTTGAACTCTGCCTTTCCGAAACTCACCTAGGGTCTGTAGGTGACCAGGGCATCAAAGCCACTCCACGTGTAAAGGTCAAGGATGTCCCATAATCCCTAGTCTTGTGGCTCAGTGCCACAAAGAATTGGCAACTGGGTCCCTGAGCACACTGTCCCTTGGGAGTGTGAAACTCTGATGCTAAAGTTCCAGGTGGATGGGACCAGGTGGATGGGACTTGGGATTGAGGTGTGTTGTTAGCGGGCTGTGCTGGGCCAGTGTACCGGTTGTTATGTGATGCAGCTTTTCTGGGGCCTCTGAGATGTCAGGAGACTGACTCCCAGGCTGAGGTATGTGGCTGAGAGAGATGAGGAGAGCAGGATCCTGGGGCTGAGCCAGTGACCTTGAGACAGGTCTTTGCACATGGCTGAAGACAAAGGGACAGGACCTTGGTCCCTCTGCAGTCTGGAGCACCGGCTAGGCAGGGTGCTCCAGGGTGCTCCCTGAGTCATGGCAGTGAGAATCAGGGTGGAGAAAGGCCTTCTCCGCCACAGGTCTTTGATGTTTGAACAGGACCAGTAATGATGGATGTGGCTTCTTTGTTACCGCCTTGAAATGGGGAGAGACTGAGCCCTCCAATGGACCTTGCGAGTAGCTACAATTTCCTGGACATTCAACCAAAACCTTATTGGCCATCCATGTCCCATCGCTGCTCACTGGGGAAGGCCAGAATCCTGTGACATGCCCTGGCCATCAGGAACTTCCAGCTCCTCCTCATCCAGTGTCCCTACAGCCAACCTGGGCAACATAGGCAAGCTGACATCCACCTGAGTCAGCGTTGCTGGCTTTAGGTTTATGCTCAAGGCAGCTGATTTAGCCTGAGGAAGCAGAGGCTAGGAAGCTGTGGCCAAGCCTTTCCTAGCCTCCTGTGCACCTGAGCAAGGGCAGTACGACCCGGGACCCACTGCCGCCCCCACTACTTGGGCTGCATATCTCTGGGGGTCCCTCAGAGATCCCGAGTCTCCTTACAGAATGGAGTGCTCCCGTGATCACCGACAGCCTCCCTGGGGTGAGTGCTGGGATGCCCACTGATAAGTGGGGAGACCCCCTGAATCTATCTGCCCTACATCAGGCGTGGGTGTACCCTCAACACAATTTTGTGCTTAGTCCAGCGGCAATCCTTTGGGACCAGACACTGTCATTGTTCCCATCATTCAAGCGAGGACCAGCAAAGGAGTGTCACTTATCCCAGGCCGTATGACATATGAGAGTCATGCCTGTACAGCTGCATGTGGGGTCTGGTTCCCAGAATTGCAGAGGCCCAGGACCACAGATGGGAGTGAGGGAAGGGTGCCCCTCCTGTGCAAGTGGGCTTCACGTCTCCCTCTCCCTGCCTCTCCTCCGTCCCACCCAGTGTCCTCCCATGACAGCCTGCAGCTGGCAGGGCTGGATGCCACCCACGTCCCTCCTGTCCCCTGCTCGTTGTCTCCTCTCACTTGCCACCCCAACCCCCCCCCCCTGCTGTGAGTCACCTCTGCCAGGGAGCAGGTTGGGGGGGCAAGAGGGTGGAGAACGGGAGGCAGGAGGTGCATGGAATGGGAAAAGAATCTATGCCTTCTTATGTTTCTAGAAAAAGGGACAGGAAATGAGAGTCACTTGCAGAGATTGGCTACAAATGTCATTTCAGCTTGTCCTGTGAGGCCTGATTCCCCCCGCCCTGCCCCATTTCCTGCCCCCCCCAATTCCAGGTGCTGAATATCTGGAGCCACACCCAGGAGGAGATTAAAGGGGGGCTGTCCCTCCTGTCCCCAGCCGCCAGCTTGCTAACCACTGCCTCTTGGGGCACTTTTGGAATTAAACAGGTCACCACCTGTAACACTCACAGATGGTGCCTGTCGTGTGGCAGGTGCTTCGGAAGGACATGTCACAAGCTGTGGCCTAGCCGCCAGCACCTGGGGGGCAGGCCCTGCCTCTGTCACCTGTAAGGTGATGGACACTAGCCCTGTCACTTGAATAGTGACATGGAGTAGTTCCACACTGCTCCCTGAACCCTGAGAGAGTCACATCAGTGCCCAAAAGCCGTAGAAGGAACAGCTCCTGGGCCGGAAAGGCAGCTTGAGCTTTAAGTCATAAACCTTCCTCCCCAGGGATGTAAGAGGTTTGCATGGGCTCAGTTCCTGCAAGTGGGTGATTCAGATTGTCCGGGGTCTTACAGTGATTTTCATGGGGCCATGGGGTGAGGGAGGAGGCAAGCCTTGCCGTCGGGCCCTTGCCTGTATTGCTTGTAACTCTGTAGGAGCGTTCGCAAGAGGAAGGAGATTCTTCAGTGTGGAAGGTGCAGGCTGCGGAGGATGCAGGATAAGGCTTTTGTCACAGCCCTTGAGTATGGAAGAAAAAGCCTCGGCTTTGAGGCTGAACTGGGTCACCTGCTCTGCTGGTTCAGGGGAGCATCCTGTGTGGGGGAGATGGGCTGCCTCGCCCTGCTGTGACTCACCGAGCATGGGTGTGCAGGCACTGTTGGAGCCATTTCTTTTCTCGGGTCTCTTGAGAGCCTGGATCTCGCTGGTGCCCAGCGTTGGGCTCCACAACATGCCGCTGAGCTTGGGGACACTTGAGGTTTGTGTCTGGCTGCATAGACTACCTAGCGAGCCAGGCCTGCACACTGAGATCTTGGCAGAATCACCTAGAAAAGCTTTCAGGCCTCGGCATCCCCGAGGGCGGCGTCTCGGGACACTCCATTATCATTAGAAGTCAGGCAGGCGGGTGGATAATTGCAGGCTCCGCTTTAGCAAAAATTTTGAGTAAAATTGTGTTGGGTATTTTTTGTTTTGTTATTTTCTGATAAGTACTTTTATGGGAGTGAAGATGAATGCTCTATTCTATCTGAGGGATGTTCCTCTGGCAGGGGGAAAAAATAGCACATCTTTGCCTGAGTTTCCCTAAGCAGCTCTCTGGCGTAGCAGGTGTGTGTGTGTGTGTGTGTGTGTGTGTGTGTGTGTGTGTGTGTAAAGTGTACATGTGTGTGGCACTGCCAAAGTAAATGAGCCAGCTTATATACAACCCCTTATGTGCCCTTTTCTTGTTTCGGGTGCAAATTCTCATCACCTTTGAGCTCCTAACAAGTGGTGGGGCTCAGGAGCTCCATCTCTGAGCTTCCTGTCAGAGAGAGAGAGAGAGACATGAGGTGACCCCCTCACCCCCAACTGCACTCCATATGGGGAGTGCCAGGGCGAGTTATCCAGAAAGAGTGAGGAGGCAAGGGCTTCTGGTGACACCGTGGGCTGAGGTCTGAGTCTGAGGGGGTAGAAAAGCCTCCTGGGTTTGTTCCAAGGACGTGCCTCTTGTAGGCATAGCTGCCCCAAATAAAGGTACAAGTGTGTTTCCACAGTGGTCCATACCCTAGACCACACTGCCCACCTCAGGCAGGCATTGGCCACAGAGAAGGCTCAGCTAGGTCTGCTTTCTGCAGGTGGACGGTTTTCCCCAGCACTGGGGACCAGAGAGCCAAAGACTAGCCTGCACACCTCCTAAACAGCGTGTTTAAGCGGGAGCTTGCATTCTTCCTCTTCTGTTGGCCCTAGGGAGTTCCCTTTGTGAGGAAGGCACCCCTCTGAGGGTTGGATTGGCATATTCATTATGGGCTCTCCATTCTGGGAAGGGCTCAGCACTGCAAGAAGCAGGGGTTTTAAATGCCGACTCCACCCCCTCCCTGTCCTACCCCCTCCCAGTCTTGGCAAGAGGCAGCTGCTGTCCTTAATGCTAGTGCTGAAAAGCCTGTTTTTTTCCCCCTTCTCTCTCTCTCTCTCTCTCTCTCTCTCTCTCTCTCTCTCTCACACACACACACACACACACACACGTGCACACGGGCATGCACATGTGCACATACAGACTCACACACATAGTCACGCACACACATGCACGCATGCAGGCACATGCACGCACTCATGCACGCATGCACATGTGTACATACACAGACTCACACACATAGTCACGCATACACATGCACGCATGCAGGCACATGCACGCACTCATGCACGCATGCACATGTGTACATACACAGACTCACACACATAGTCACGCACACACATGCACGCATGCAGGCACATGCACGCACTCATGCACGCATGCACATGTGTACATACACAGACTCACACACATAGTCACGCACACACATGCACGCATGCAGGCACATGCACGCACTCATGCACGCATGCACATGTGTACATACACAGACTCACACACATAGTCATACACATGCACACATACACACACTCACACACGTAAGCACACACATGCACACACGCACATAGTCACACATACAGACTCACACACGTGCATACACAGTTGTGCGTGTACACCCACACTCACACCAGCAGCTGGGAAGATAGGTTGTGCATGAGCTGGGGTGAGAACTGCGAACTCTTTCCTTGCTGCCCTGCATTCTGCTCTGGCTGTGGCTGTAGCAAGGTGTAGCCCTCCCTTCGGCACACTGGTCTTTGGTAGGGCGCAGCTCTATTGCTAGCTCTATCAGCTTTTCTGTTTTGTTTTGTTTTGTTTTTCGAGACAGGGTTTCTCTGTGTAGCCTTGACTATCCTGGACTCACTTTGTAGACCAGGCTGGCCTCGAACTTATAGCAATCCACCTGCCTCTGCCTCCCAAGTGCTGGGATTAAAGGCATGAGCCAGCACGTCTGGTCTCTATCAGCTTTTTAAAAGCTTCTTGGCACCTTTCTTTGGAATATAAAAACTCTGCCTAGTGAGTTGCTCCATCTTTGGGGGCCTTAGGGAAGGACTGCCAGAGAAGCAATCACTGCCTATTGGCCCTGCTGGGAGGGGGTGGGGGAGCTACCGGCAGGCAGGCCCTCTGAGAACTCAGGGTCCATATGTCCTGTGGCTGGTCACCTCAGAGCCTTGTGGGGCAAGGACGCAGTGGGCTTTGGCCTCTAAGGCCACATGCTTGGCACCACCTGGCAGGCACACTGTTGTACAGACCCCATTGCTAGAAGTGGAATTAGAGCTGTAAGTGAAGGGTTAAGTCTAACAGACTTCCTGCCCTTTGCATTGTTGGAAACACTCTCAGCCCAGAGTTAAGCTACTCACTGCCTCCTGTGTTTGTCTCTGTCCCAGGCACCAGTTATTTATGGCCCTAGGTATCCACAGCCTCTCTCTCCCTTGCAGCCAGCCAGGTGGGTGTCCCAGAGGCCAGGAAGTGGGTGGACTTCTCTTTTTACCAGATCATCCCTTGGGTAGCCTCTTGTTTGGTGACTGCTACCCACACTTGGGGACTTATCCTGATGTGGCAGCCATGAGTCCCTAGCTGCTTAGGCACGAGGTGATACTTTGCCCTTTTCTGTTGCCAGATCACCAGAAACTGGAGAGAGAGGCTCGGATCTGCCGTCTGCTGAAGCATTCCAACATCGGTGAGTGCCCAGAGGAGGGCAGACTGGGTAGTTTTGAGAATGCTACAGAGATATTTAGAACCCAGCACCTTGGACCAGTGACCTCTAAGCTTCACACATGGGCTGAGTGGCCAGTGGCCAGGACTGCTAGCCCAGGAGGGAGTGGGCACTCAACAAGAACCTATTGGCCCCATCTGCCCACGCTCAGCATAGACGGAAGCAAAGGCAGGATAGTCACAGGATTCTGGCTTCCCTGCCAAGCCTTGGTCCCCAGAAGGCACAGCTGCTCCGCCTGTCGGGCTCCTTCCGAAAGATGAACAGACAAATGTTCAAGGAGCTGCTGGGACTAAGGTTGTGCTGACCTGGGAAGTTGGCTCAGCTCTTCCTGGGTCATTTAGTCCTTCCCTGGCCATAGCAGGGCCCTTGTTATGCAGGGACCCACCAGACTGCCTGCCTGTTCCTCCCTCCAGGACTGAGGAAGAACTTGAGAGCTCAGCTCTTACCCATGCTGGGGAGCAGGTGGAGACACCCATCTGCAGATGCAGGCCCAACTGATCACAGAGGCACTGGGAGTCCTGGGTTCTTCCTGCCAACGTTTCAATTTTGCCAGGAATCTGTTTTAAAGGGGCCCCCAGGGATTGCCAGCTTGGGAGCCTGGTTTCTACATCCCTTCCCAGACCAGGGGTTGAGACAGAGAATGAGGGTTAGCCTGCTTTGGGGATGTGGGCTTCCTGTTGCTGTCCCACTCTCAGGTGCTGAAGGCCCACAGCCCAGGCTGAGAGTCGAACAGGGAAAGATAAAATCTTTCACTCCTAAGGCTGGTTCTCAGCCACCAGTTGATGGCTCCTAATCTTAGTCTCAGAGCCTTACCCTGGTTTTCTGCTTCTGGAGACAATGCCTCACTGTGTAACCTTGGCTGGTCCTGAACTTGCTGTCACTAAACTCATAGAGATCTACCTGCCTCTGCCTCCCAGGTGCTGGGATTAAAAGTGTGCACCACCACACCCAGCATAGAACTTTATCCTCTTGACAGGCAAGTATCTGGGCCTGGCCTGGAGAGCTGACTCGGAAGGTCTGGGTAGGTCCTGGAACCTGGATCTCAGCAGGCTGAGCCTGCAGCTCAGCGCCAGGAGCCTGTTACCTCACCACTGGGCACTGCTCCTCTTCTTGGGGGACCATGGAAGATGGCACCCCAACCCAGCTCCAGCAGTACCTGCAAGCCCTTGCTTACCCGCCCCACTGTGCAGCAACCCAGAGTGGTAACTCTGTCTGTGTTTGCACATATTGCCTTTTTGGGGTTGAGTGGGTGCCCAGGTGTGTTTTAGGTTGCTGTTTTGTTCAGTCCTGCAATAAGACATCTCCCAGAAGCCTAGTATAGTTCTGGATGGGTTCCAAGCAGTGGCCTGGCTCCAGCTTTCTGTGTGGACTGCAGAGAAGGGGCCACTAGAAGTCCTTGCAGTAGCTTCATTTTGATCAGGGTTAGGACCCCAAAACAGAACATTCCAGAACACAGGCCCAACTCTGTGGGGCTCCTGTGGAACCCTCTCCTGAGATCCAGGAGCTCTCTGAGGAGGTGAGGGGCTCCTAGGGCTACCCCCAGCCTTGCCTCACTCCCCTCACCTCAGCCCCATAGTCCACCCTGGGGTCATGAGCAAGTGCAGGGGGGCTGGTCTGGGAGGTGGTTCTGGTGGAAGAAGAAAACTCTTTTAGCTCACTGTTACGGAGATGTCAGCCCAGGACCTGGGGAGGCAGCTCAGAGGGCAAAGTGCTCACCCATCACAGGTGCCTGATCCCCAGCACCCATGTAAATACCAAGCAGACATGGTGCCAGCCTGCAATCCTAGTGCTCAGGATGGGGCAGGACATGCCCAGAGTAAGCTGGCTGGCTGAGTTGGTGACTTCCAGGTTCAAATGACAACTCATTATTAAGGCTGAGAGTAATTGAGGAAGACACCCGGTATCAACCTCTGGCCTTCATGTGCACCCACCCACACACATACATGTGCCTCCACACATGTGAACATGCATATATGCATGTACACAGAACACACACACATGAATGCACACATGCACACACAAAATAAGTGACAGTCCATGATTGCTTGGCTTGGTTGCTTTGGGCCTGTGGTAGAAGCAAATGTTGGGGGAGACCAGTTCACCTCCTCTTCCTCCTCTTCCTCTTCCTCCTCCTCCTCCTTCTCCTCCTCTTCCTCTTCCTCCTCCTTTTCCAGAGGGTTTATCTGTGTAGCTCTGGCTACACATAAACCAGACCAGGCTGGCCTTGAACTCAGAGACCTGCTTGCCTGTGCCTCTCAAGTGCAGGGATTAAAGGCGTGTGCCACCATGTCTGGCTAGAATTTCTTTCTTTTGAAGGCTGAATGATTCCCGCAGCATGGCTGTTCCACATTTTGTTTGTCCATCCATCTTTTGATGGACACTTTGGGCTGCATTGTGAATGGCACTGCTGCTGCTCTGATAGGGCACACAGGTGTGAGTCCCTGCCTTCAGTCTGCTGAGTGTACACCTGGGAGCAGTGTTGGCCACGTGTGACCCGTATTTAACCCTTTGAGGAACCACATGTCTTCTTATGATGTAGTTTGCATGGTATCTGTCTTGCCTACTCTATTTGAAGCGCACAGTCAGGGCAATCAGATTTTACAGAGGAAACACACCACAGGGTTTGGGATGGGTTTTGCAGCCACTATGATGAGCACCTTAGGTCTGGGGCCTGATTCCTATCTGCTGAGCTGACACCATCCATAAAGTGAGTCCCTCGACCCTCAGCTGCCAGCTCCATAGCATCCAGAGAGGGCTTGGCCCAGCGCTTGCTCTAAGGGTGGACCCAGTCTCCATCAGAATGAAAAGCAACACTGGGCAGGTGCAGCAGCCCTGGATGTGGCCTGACCTTTGCAGTGCTGTGAAGAAGCAAGAAGATTTGCCTGGATCCCCTCCTGGGAAGAGGCCCAACTCCTTTAGGCTGTCACCCTAGTTTCTGGGCTCCGGGTGTCCTGCTGTCAGGCAGAAAGCTCCCCCCCCCCCCCGAGAAGAGAGCCACAAAGCAGGACTGACAGGAGACATCCCCAGGCCTTAACAGATGTGAGGAAGGGGTTCTTCTGGCTTGTCCAGAAGAAGGTGGAGTGAACAGAGGAGCCCATGTGGTCTTGGGCCCTGTGCCACTCACGGCGGGGTGCCCAGGTGAAGAGGCTTCCAGACGAGGTTGTGACAGTGAAGTTGGCATCTGTGTGACACTTCTCCTTGAGCACAGATGGTCTACGCCTTACCTGGATGTGTCTCTGAGCTCAGCACCATCCCCCAGGGGAGTTCCAGAATTCACTATTCAGCACATGTTTATAAATGCCTGCCTTGTACCAAGCGAGGCCACTCCCAGGCTGCCTTAGGTCACTTATAAGAGCTGCAGGCAAGATTTCTGAGCACTAGCCCACTATTGGCATCACATGCTTGACCTGCAAGATGGGAGTCAGTGCCACGGCGAGCCAGGGGATCATGAGCAGAAGGACCCCCAAATCCTCTAATGTGTGGGTGCCCCCAAGCTTCTTTGCCCTCAGAAGCCACAACCCCAGCTGGCCTTGAGAGTCTGGGCCTTTGCCCCACTCAGCAGAAGAGAAAGGAGTCCCTAGCAACAGGAAGCCCCACACAGCACAAGAGGAAGATGGACACGGTCCACACCCCTGCATTCCTCTCCCCTGGGAGACTCAGACAGGTTAACTGGGTGAGCTGTGCCCCTGACCACCTGACCTAGACCCTCCTGGCTGTCCTGGTAAGAAGCTGTGGTGAACTCTTCCAGCACCACCTCTGTTACCAACAGTGTCGTTTACTTCCTGTCTCAAATAGACTTTGTCACAATTCTGTCATGTTTTCCTTAGCCTTTTCTGGGAACTCATGGGTCTGATTCGCTGGTTAGGGTTTCTTCAAAGCCATTAAAATAAGCACCTGTTTTTAACAATGGTGTCCACATACCTGCTACCTTAATTCCATATACACAGAACTCTGTAGTTCCTTCTGCAAGAAAAACCTGTGTCCTAGAAAGGAGATGAGACCCATCTATTTGATCAAGATGGGCCAAGTCTCTTTGGCCTCTAGGCCAGTGGCTGAGAACAGGCAGCCCCCAACAGTCTTTCCTGGGCATGTTAGGGGGCGATGAGGCAGCTCAAGGACCAGCTGGGCCTTCAAGGATTGATAGAAGAAAGTCCTGCATCTGTGACTGAGAGAGAGAAAGACCCTTCTCTCTTCAGAGTGGTGTGTCTCAGAGTGGAGGCAGCTGGAGCATCTTCTACAGGCCACCCTGATGGGCCCCCACTAGGAAGGAGCCAGAATGTGTTTTGACTCGGCCTCAGGGGTTTGTTGGAAGGTTCTAGAAGGAGGATGCAGCAGGCATCAGGGATTCATCTTGACTTTGGGAGACATGGATCAGCCTGGACAGTGTTGGGGTCCAGGTAGAAACAGAGAGTCTAGGGGGCCAAGTAGAACAGGTATATCCTCGCTAAGTCCTCACTAATGGGCTCGCATAGCCTAAAAGAGCTGACAAGGATGTGAGTCCCAGAGGATGCTTTGGGTAGGGTCAGGGAAGCTATGCTACTGCACTTAGAACCAGCAAATGGAGGAAGAAATGTAAGGGCCTGTGTACACAGTAGCTGCAGCCAGGCCACTGCCATGGGCTTCAGACTCTTAAATCTCAGTCACCTGGTGTTTCTCATACCCTTATGACAGTGGTGACATTGACAGACAGGGCTGTGGCTCAGGGAGCATGCACATAGGTACACAATTTACAGCACCTCGAGAGTGGGAGATGCTTCCTCCCACTTTATAGAGCTTCAGGCTGAGGCTCAGGTGACTGGGAAGTCCCTCCCAATTCACACAGCTTCTTTGATATTGATAGCCGCAGTGCGTGTTCTTTTGTTTCCTGTCTCTGTGGAGAGCCTGGACCGCCCCCCTGGTGTGAAATGCACCCATGGAGCTAAGGCACCTAGAACCAAGTTGAGGCAAAGGGCAGACTGGGGTTCCCAGGCATAAGGGTGCTATCAGGATGGCACCTGGGAGGACCAGTGCCAAGAGGGAGGGTGCTGGCAGCCAGCTAGAAACTAGGACAGTGGGGAGGGTGCCAGGAGGAGGCATTGTGTGGGCTGGTTTTGCCTAAGGTCCTGGAGTCCTGTGGGACCAAGCAAGAAGGTGGCTGTTCTTCACTCTCCAGCCTCGTGGCCCAGTCTTGGGTGATGGAAGACAGCAAGAATTTAGCAATGCAAAAAAAAAAAAAAAAAAAATTAGCAATACCGAGAGTACAAGGGCCGGGCTGGTAGTGTGGGCTCCCTGAAGCCAGACCCCCTAATCCCACAGCCCTGCTTCACCTTTTGTGGGCTGTATGCCCTTGGCCTAGAGGGGTGGTCTAGAGGGGGTGGTCAGTGAGATAATTGAGTGGACATGTGCAAAGTGCTCAGGGCAGGCGCCCCTAAGCAGCATTGTTCTAGCAAATGGCAGAATCTGCATGTGGGGGAGCTGGGCCCAAAGTGATTGGTTCCTAGAAAATCCTTACTGCTTGGTGCAAGGGCAGCCCACCCAACACCCCGCCACACCTCCTCTACCAGCCCGACCTCACCATGGCTTTCTCGCTCTACCAGCCTTAGTTCCTCGTTCCTCACAGCCCATCAGCCCCTGCCTGCCCAGGTAGGGACTAGGTGAGAACCTGAGTAGAAGTTCCCAAGAGGTGTCGGGGATAAGGCCAGAGGAGGGAGACTGTTAGTCCCCACCCAGTCAGAAGTCAAGTCTGAGCCTTTGAAGGCTACCACCCCTGGCAATCCTTCCAAGCCGAGGCCCTGTCCTGCTGAGGCAATCCCAAATGAATAATAGGTTTGTTCCCTGCAGAATCCTCTCCCATAATGATGGCTCCTGTCAGGGGCTCAGCAGTGAGCCTTTGCTGTGTTTCCTCTTGGTGGGGGGGGGGGGGCGGAATAGGAGAGCAGAAAGGGGCCAGGGGAAGAGGAGGCAAGGTGTGGCCTAGAGCTCCGTGGTGCTCCCTCAGGAGGTTCAGCTGGCAGCACCTAAAGCCAGCTCCCAGCTCTGTGGGCCACAGAGAGGAGCTCCCTCCCCTAGGTTTGCACCACTGGTTCAGTGGGCCCAGACTGAGTGGAGGTAAGCAGTAGGGAATATTCTGGGCTACCTCCCTGCTCCTTATGACTTCTCTGTCCCTGCAGTCCGTCTCCATGACAGCATCTCTGAAGAGGGCTTCCACTACCTGGTCTTCGATCTGTAAGTGCCAGGTCCAAGGACCCTTACCTTCTGCCCGCAGCACCAGCACGGGTGGGGGGTGGGGTGGGGGCAAGGGGCGGGGGTCCTCCTCAGGTTCAGGAGCATTTCTGTCCCCACATCACGACACTCCTTGAGTGCAACTCTGCAGCGGGTTACCTCAACACGCCCAGCCATATCCAGCCTAGCCACTGCTGACTTGGCTGTGTACAGATTTATACCCACAAGGCTGAGTCTGACCCGCTGAGGTGGTCCTCCGTACAGAAAGCAGTGGGGGGAACACCACAGAGACCAGTCAGTGCCCGGTCACCTTCCTCCCTCCTGAGGCCTGTCATGCAGGGTTCGCACACGGCTAGCTGGCATGAGCATATGTGTTTGTAAGTGTGGGTGGAAGGATGTATGGACAGGCATCTGTGTGACCGTCCCTGAGCTTGTGAGAGTGTAAGTGCAGAGATGGTTTGTATAAAGCCTTCAAGTGTGCATACATGTCTGTTTTATGAGTGTGACAGTGTGCGCGCGCACGTGTGTGTGTGTGTGTGTGTGTGCATGCATGCGTGTGAGTGTGTTTGCACGGAGTGTGTGCAGAAGCTGAGTGAGAAGGCGTTTGGGGCCAACTCCACCTCTCACTTCCTGCCAGATTTAGAAGCTATGATCTCATCTTCCTTACTCTTGACAGCCCCTGCTAAGCGGCACTATATTTAGCTGTCCGTGAATCCAGGCTGCTTCGGGACCCTAGGCTCAGTGGGGGCCCAGGGGCTTTGGCCTGCCCTGGTGGCCTCCAGACTGCACAGCCAGGGATGCTTGGCTCTGGTGCTGTTACCATGGTTACCTCATGCCCTCTGGCTGCCCTTGAGCAACAGGCTGCATGGGAACAGGAGGAGCCTTCCTAGTGCCACCTCTCAGCTCTTCCTCCCTCAAACAACAGATGTCCAGGCTGCCAGCCGGGCCTCTGCCCTGTAGGGTCTTTTGGAGTTCGGTTACTTCTCAGCTACCTCTGTGTGGTCCACAAGACTCTGCCTAGAATTATCAGCAGTATAACAGGCTGCACTCCCACTGAATCTACGCTGAGACACCAGTCCCATGGCTTGAGGCAGAGCAGGCTCAAGTTTCAAGTTTCCCCTGTGTGCCCCAGAACAACTTAAACCACCATCTCTCCTCCAGAAACGGAGGCCAGTGGGCCCAGGGGCCCTGATGGCCAACAGATGGCGGCACTTGTTTCAGGAGCTGAGGAGGAAAGAGAATGGAGGGAAGGGGTGTGTGTGTGTGTGTGTGTGTGTGTGTGTGTGTGTGTGTGTGTGTGTGACACATTTATCTCTCAGACTCGCCAACACTTGCCAGGCAGGCAGCTGTAGAGAGAGACTGAGGAGGTGGGTCTGGACAAAAGGCCTAACTATCCTCCTTTCATGCGTCTGGAGCCTCCAGGGTTGCAGCTTCCTAGGTGGTCTGGTAGCACCCCAGCAGGCCCGAGGCCTTGTCAACTTGGAGCTCTGCAGGTTCTAGAAGATGACCCGTACACACCAGGCCTGGGCATGAAAGCTACATAGCAAAGCTCCTGGTAGCAGCCCAACATTTCCCATGGCAGCGACCTCAGTAGAGGCCCAATCCCTGCCCTGAGACTCTGGAGCAGGAGATGGTGCTGGTGTCCACACACCAAAGTGCACCTGCCTGAACACATGCAGTACCTCAGGGGGGCTGGCACAGATCTGACACCTCCAAGGGTGCACCAAGACCCGTTGGTCTTACGCCATTTTCTTTGCCCAGACTTGTGTTTGCAAAGCCCAATTCAAGAATTTTGTGTGTGTGTGTGTGTGTGTGTGTGTGTGTGTGCGCGCGTGCTAAAATTCAATCAATCACCCAGCCACTTACCTGGGCTACAGCTGGGTCTGACTCTCCTGGTCCACATGTGTGCAAAGTACATGCTCATGATGTTGCTTTGTCCGCCTTGGGATGGGCATTTGCTGGATGGAGAGAGAGACAAAGGACAGTAGTATGCGTGGGCAGAGTGTACTACCTGTGTTGTCTGTGGTCTCATGGAGACAGGAATTCATGTATCTCAAGACCTCAGCCATCATGAGGCCAGGGCCAGACATTAAGTCCTCTGGATCCTCTCACCACTGTGTGAGGCCTCAAATCTGGCCCAGGACAGCGGGCGGGGGGGGGCCTTGATGAGGGGGAAACCAGATATTCGCAGACTAGGAAGAATTATGAGGCACAAAGCTGGGTCTGTCGCTGGAAAACCCTGGCTCAAACACCTGTGCTGCCTACTCTGGAAAGACCCGCTTATATCTGAGAAACTCCGTTCTTTCAGAGAACTGGTATAAAGTATTAAATGTCATTGGGTGTGAGCAAGTATGCCCTTGATAAGTTGTCACTCTGGGAAGTGTACAAGGATGGAGGTAAGGGTGAGAATGGTATGGTGGTGGTGATGATGATGATGATGGTGGTGGTGGTGTTGAGACGGTAGCAGTGATGACAATGATGATGGTGATGGTAATATTGGTGGCAGTAATGGCGACGATGTGGCATAGTGATAATGTTGGTAATAGTGATGACAGTGATGGAGATGACGATGGTGGTGGTGATGGTGATGACTGTCGTGGCAGTGATGACAGTGGTGGCAGTGATGACAGTGGTGGCAGTGATGACAGTGGTGGCAGTGACGACAGTGGTGGCAGTGACGACAGTGGTGGCAGTGATGACAGTGGTGGCAGTGATGACAGTGGTGGCAGTGATGACAGTGATGGAGATGACGATGGTGGTGGTGATGGTGATGACTGTCGTGGCAGTGATGACAGTAGTGGCAGTGATGACAGTGGTGGCAGTGATGACAGTGGTGGCAGTGATGACAGTGATGGAGATGACGATGGTGGTGGTGATGGTGATGACTGTCGTGGCAGTGATGACAGTGGTGGCAGTGATGACAGTGGTGGCAGTGATGACAGTGGTGGCAGTGATGACAGTGGCCGTGATGGTACTGATGATGATGGATAATGATGGTGGTGACAGTGATGGAGGTATCAGGATGGCGAGGATCTCCAGGATCCATGACCGTGTGCTTTCCTCATAGGGTCACTGGTGGGGAACTCTTTGAAGACATCGTGGCAAGAGAGTACTACAGCGAGGCGGATGCCAGGTGGGTGCAGAGCCTCACACCGTGATCCCCTTTCCTGACCTCTGGCTCCTTCCTAATTCAGCCCCACAATTGTCCTATGTGCCACTGTCATTTCCATGGCCCCTCAATCCCCACCCATGCTATCCTCTCGGAGCCACCTCGAGCCCCACCCAGCCTGAGCATAGCACTGTACAGGCACAGCTGCTAGAAAAGCTGCCACTGGCTCTCCTCTCGGAGCCCCTGACCTTGTACCCACTTCACTCCAGGCCAATAGGGAGAGGCCGGGGAGACATGAAACCATAGTTCAGGGCCAAGGGGACGTATGTCCTCCAGCCAGGATGCCAGTGAAAGGACTGAATCCTGGGTCCATGGGCGTCTTGTTTGTGGGTGCGTGGAGGTAAATCAATTCTATCAGGCATGGAGTCTGCATAGTTGGGTAGTCTTTCTCTCCAGGCCAGCCTTTGCCGGCAATGGTGGCCCACTGATGACTGTTTATGGCATGGTTTCTGGGAAGCAGACTGAAGGGTTTCAGCTGGGGCAAGGATGGGTCTGTCTCTGGAAGGACTCCTAGGACCCACATCAGGTGCTGCCCTGACTGTGTCTTATCTCGGGGATATCTGTTAGTGGCCACTCCCTGCCTTTTGGGCCCTGTCCACCTTTCTCTCTTGGCCACAGAGATAGATGTGCATTTAAAAAAGAAAGGGTGCCACGGTGGTCCTTCCCAAGCAGTGGAGTTATGGGGGGGGGGCGGGGATTAAATTTTTTTATCTTGTCTATTTTAAAGCTTGTCTTTAATGAATATGTATTACATCTCTAATCGAGAAAATTGATATTATTTCTACAGGAGCTTTATGTGCCTTGATCTGCACTAGCAGCCAGCCTTGCCTTTCACTGCAGGCCTGGCGTCCCTGTGGGAAGCCATGAGCATCCTGGCTCATCGTGGCCTCTTAGATCTTCCCCTGCAGAGCCAGGGAGCAGAGGCCAAGGCACAGAGAAGGACAGGGCAGGACAGGCCTGTGGCCCCAATTCTCAGTCTCAGGAAACTAAGGGCGCTGAGTCCTCTCAAAGGCTTCCTCAGGAAAAAACATTGTGTTTTGCAAAATATCCCAGAAGAGGCCTGTCCTTTGGACTGGAGGAAAATAAAATGTTCCTTTATATTCTACTAATAAGAGAAGCATAACATGAAAGGAAGCCTCTTTCCCTGACCTAAACTGCTGGGTGGGAAATGTCACTAAGCTAGGATGCCATGACCCTTCCAAGTAGCCGGCTGGGGCATCCGGTACTCCCTCTCTCCTTATCAAAGTCTTCCAGCCCTTGGCCCCCTCCATTCTTACAGTTCCATGTGGCATTGGAGTCCCTGTAAACTTTGTTTTCTATGAGGGGGGAGGGGGCAGGGCAGCTTCTACCATTGAGGTCAGAGCACGCAGTCTGCTCTCCTTCCCAGGCCACACCGTGCCTCCAGCCTCAGTCTGACAGCTCCACAGCACCCTCTGGTGGCTGCAAGGTGCCTGGCCTGTATCAGAACCTCCCCACTCCCCATTTCTGGACCCTCCCTGCCTTCTTGCTCTAGGCAATGAAGGAATAGGGTGCCTGGCCCAGAAACACTATCCCCACCCCCATTTCTGGAACCAACCCCCCCCAGCCTCTTTGCTACAGGCAATGGCGAAAACAGGGTGGACAACCCTGCCTAAGACCTGTTGGGTCTAGAAGGGATTGAGACGTGGAGCGGCTGAGCGGCTGAGAGTTCTCACATTCTTAGTTTGTTCAGATCATGGACCTGTAGGTGGGGAGAGGGACGAGGGACGTGCTCTGTGTCCTTGCCAGGCACCCCCATGCCTTTTCACAAGACGGGACTCCCCACTGCTTCCCAGGGAAAACTTATGTGAAGAGTCTCAAGTATTTAGGGTTTTCTGGGCCCAGCCCTGGCCCAGAAGACGTGGGGCCTCTGTCTCGCCACACAAGCCCTTATTCACACTGAGTCCTGAGAAGTGGGGAGAGCACATGAGATAACCCCATGAAGAGGCTGCACCCTGCTTGTATGACAGCCCCCAGTGCCCACAGGACAGCTACTCTATGGCCCAGGCTTCCTTGTCACTGGGCCTGTTCTCAGCACAGAGGAGAGAGAACACACGGCCGGGGCTCGGATCCATGGTGGCCAGTCATGGTGGGCAGCTGCCTGGCTTTTATGCTTCTGCCTTAGGCTTTGGTGCCTCATGGGGGGTGGGGTCGGCGGGAGGGAGGGCCGCTGGCTCACCGCAGGGTGGATCCCAGCACCAACTAGAGTACAGTTTGTGCTCAGGTTAGGAAAAACATACACCGGGGAGATTGGACAACATCTGGACAGACGGTAGTGGAGGAAGCAGATTCCTAAAGCCCAGAGTGAGGGAAACAGACCAGGGTTGCTTTTCCGAACCTGTTTCTAGCCAAGGAAGCTGGAGGTTCCTTTTACAGTGCTACCGGGCTTTTATTTTGGAGCTTGTGTGGGGGAACGTGGAGATGACCACGTTTGGGGGTTTTTTTTTTGTTTTGTTTTGTTTTTTGTTTTTTTTTTTAACAAAACAAGGTAGACAAAGTTCCAAATACTGACACTGATCCTTGCAAGTCTCAGAAGCCAGGCACAGTGGCACACATCCATAGTCCCAGCTACTGTGGCATTGACTTAAGTCCCAGAACCTGGCCAGTGTCCACAACACTGCTTGAATGGTGATCCTGGCCACAGAGTGACTTCTAAGCCAAACATTATGAAAAGTTTTGCCTTGGCCTGACAAACAAAGGTGATGAGTGAGCCAGAGCAGCATGAGAAAAAGGTCCCTAAAGAGAGTTCCCTGGGTGGCCATCTCTAGCTGGGTAAGTGCCCTAGCCTGCCTTCAGGCTAGTCTTGTCACTGTCCTTCATATGGCCCGGCACCGCATTCTCTTGGAAAGCCTTGGCTTGATGACCAACTTACTCCTGAGCACTAGTGACCTCCTCAGGGTGACCGTGACAGCTGTGAGAAGCTTCCACCTGTGTAAGCAATGAACTATGCCAGAAAAGGAAGACCACCAGCCCAGCAGCACAGCCTAGGGCCTTTGGGCACCTTAAGAGGTCTCTTGTACTTTTGGGGGGCCCAGCACCACCAGGAAGGGCACCTCAGGGGACAGGTGGGAGGAACAACACGCACTGGCCACACGCCTGCTGGTCATGCCTTCATGGAGGGTAAGGCCACAGGGCTTGGCCCAGAGCTTTGACTGGACTTAAATGAGCTCTCTGAAGACCAAGCTGGAAGGCACTCACTGGGGACTGTGCCAACCCTAGCCCTCGGCATTCCTTGCAGTGTGTGGAGCGGGCTGGCCCGTGCTGGTGCTGTAGGGGAAAAATAAGGCCCAGTGACCGCAGCTGCGCGTTAATCGATCCTTTGGAAGAACACCCCAGACAGAAACCATCCACGCAGGGCAGGGCAGGTGTGCTGGAGACCTGTAGTCTGTGCCACTTTGTCTTCTCTGAATAAGGCCACAGGACCTGGCTATCCATTTTGTATAGTCTGAGAGGTGCGTTGGCCATTGGGAGAGTCGGGAGCGGCCCTCCGCACTTGGCAGGGCTGGGGGAAGTATTTTGACCTTGTAGCTGCGCCCTCATTGGTTCTGGCTGTGTTTGGCCTGTGGGGAGACTGAGCTCACTTGAGAGGGATTCTGTGCCACGAACACAGTTGATCCCTAACCTGCATGGACCTGAGCACATGGACCCCAAGTGGCAAATGCTTGGCTGTCATGGGGACCAGAAGGAAAGCAAGGATAATGGATGGTATCAGGCAGAATAGGGTGTCATGAGAAATGGCAGGTTCTTATGGTGACACAGTCCCTCCAAAAAACAAAACAAAACAAACAAACAAAACAACAACGACAACAGCAGGAACAGGAGAGGGGTCAAAGGTGAACACTGGGAGGGGGCTGAGAAGGAAGGGGTCTCAAGGCTCCAGAGCAGACAAGAGGCGGTAATCTATTGTACATGGTTTCTTTCTGAACTCGCAAACTTCAGGTTTGTATCCATTGGGATGTGAAGGGTGAGCTTCGTGGGGAGAAAACGTGTAGTGCTGGCCATGTCCACGTGTGGCCAAGCTTGGGGGGGGGTGGGGATGCCGTTTGAGAAGAGTGGCTCTTACACCCCAGGGAAGCCAACCTTTGGTCACCTCGTTGTCCCCAGGGTGTCCCATGAAACTTGTGCCTGGCTCTAGGGCCTACTGGGGCAGCAGGACAGTTGAGGGCAGGCTACAGCACCTCTGTGTACATGGGGCTGGTGGCCCTGAGTCTGATGTGCAGAATGACAGCGAAGGTCTGAGATAGGTATCAAACTAGAAGAAAGCTGGAACAGAGGGGACTCCTGTGCTCAAGCTGTCCCCTGGCTGGAGAGGCACCCTGCCCAGTGGTTCCAGGAAGCTGAGCTAGATGCCCTCGTGTGGGTAAACCTGGGCTGATGGACACCCAGGTGCCATATCTATTAGGAGGAAGATGCAGGCAGCCATGCGCTGCCTCTGCTCCAAAGCAGACAGGCTCGTCTACACAGCATGGTACCCGTGCTCCTACCTGCCCCACCAATTCTGTGTCTCAGCCTCCCCACTCTTGCCCACAGTGTTGCTTACATCTCTGTAAGATCACACTTACTGCTGGCACCTCTGCCCGCAGCTTAGGGTCAGTTTAACCTAAGCCAGCCCTGACGAGGTAAGCTGGAAACCAGAGCGTTTCCCTTCTGAGTCATGGCTGGGGGGGAGGGGGGAGGGTTTCCGTTTCTAAGCAGACGTGGGCCCAGCAGCGGAGGCAGAGCAAGGACTGGAACAGCTGACCTGGGGTTGGGGAAAGACTGACTCCCTTTGTGGCCAGCATCTCCCCCCACCCCCCCCCGCATGCTCCCCTGCATCCTCCTTGTTCCCCAAGGCTGGGGGCCGAACCCCAGTACTCCACAGCACTACTGCGTTCCCTGTGCCTCCTGTTGGTACTTCCCTCCCTGGCCAGCCCAGGACCACTCAACTAACTTGCCTGCTGTTTGCTACAGTCACTGTATCCAGCAGATCCTGGAGGCTGTTCTCCACTGTCACCAAATGGGGGTCGTCCACAGAGACCTCAAGGTGAGTTTCTACCCTGCTCTGTGATAGGGTCTGACACCCACACCTACAAACTGTGTAAAGGAGGGGCGCAGAGTAAGAGGGTGGCGATGTGTGGAAGATGCATGTGCGTAATCTGTGCTTGCTTGGAGGAATGTGAGCGCGTCTGTCTCTGTGAGGGACCATGTGCATATGTGTGTACATAGGGGCATGAGTGTGTGTGCATTAATAGCTGGGTGTGTGCACACATGTGTGTGCACACGTGTGAGATGTAGCTGCACACTTACAACCTGGTACCTCTGTAGCTGGAGGAGCCAGCCTCCTAGATCTATTAACATGTGTTAACTCAGACTCTCACTTTCTAGGCGTCTGCCAAGATGCAGCTCTCGAGGGTCACGGGACAAGGGCAACTGGGGCAGGTGATGAGAGGAGGCGTAGTCTAGCTTGGCCAGCTCCTCTCAGATCTCTCTTTCCAGTTCTCTGATGCCGACAGCTAGACTGTAGACTCTGGGCTCTGTTTAAAAGAAGTTCTGAAGCTGGGCATGGTGGCACACGCCTTTAATCCCAGCACTCGGGAGGCAGAGGCAGGTGGATCTCTGTGAGTTCGAGGCCAGCCTGGTCTACAAAGTGAGTCCAGGACAGGCAAGGCTACACAGAGAAACCCTGTCTCGAAAAACCAACAACAACAAAAACAAAACAGAAACAGAAACAAAAAAGAAAGAAAGAAAAAAGAAAAGAAATTTTGTAGCCCAGTATGGTGGCTCATCTCTTTAATCCCAGTCTCAACCATATTGAGGCAAGAGGCTTATGACTTCCAGGTTAGCCTAGACTACATAGCAACTTTGAGAGAAGCCAAGTCTACATGAGATCCTGCCTTTTCCCTCCCTCCTTCCCTTTTTCCTGTAATCTCTCCTTTTCCAAGGCTTGGTTCAGTGTGATGCTGGATCCACCTGTTTGAGGACCGTGTAGACGCTAGTCCTGCACTGTATGTCTTTAAGGCTGGCCCTCCCCCTGAGCATCAGTGCTGACTGAGGTGATCACTCCTTCCTTAGGCCATAGGCTAGGGGCAGGTCTTTGGAGCTTTTCTGGGGGGGGGGGGTGTCACCAGAGTGGATCTGGAATGTTCCCGGCAGTTCTCCATGGGTCCTTGCTTCCTTCGGTGTCTTTCTTTGTCTTATCTGAGCCAGCCAGGCACAAGACCCCTGAGACAAGGGGGATATGTGTCACCCATTTTATGAGGCGCGGGCATTCCATTCCCAGAGCGTTAGCCTTGAGGCTGAAGCATAGAAGAGGAAGTGTGTGTCTCCAGTTGTGAGCAAGCAAGATCCTTCTTTTGAGAGAATAGAATGTCCCTCCTTTCCTGGAGGAAATCTTGCCGTCTTGATGAGGCAGACCCACAGATGGCACAGCAATAGTTTGTTGTTGTTGGTTTGTTTGTTTTTGAGACAGGACAACCTTGATTGTCCTGGACTTGCTTTGTAGACCAGGCTGGCCTCAAACTCAAGTGACCCACCTGCCTCTGCCTCCCGAGTGCTGGGATTGAAGGCGTGCGCCCCCACGCCCGGCTGGCACAGCGATAGGTTGCTGTGGCACAGTCCAGGCAAGGCAGGAGAGAGCATGGAGAGCTGGTGCATCTTGCATGGTGGTTGTGAAGGAGTCAGAATGCCCCTCGGCCTCTCTGACCAACTGCCACCTCCCTCCAAGGTCCCCGACTTTCTGGCTTTGCACCTCCTAGGGTCCCATTAGCTTGACATGTCTCCTTCACTGTCATTGCCTTTGGGAAGGGGTAGGGGACCTGAGCGAAGCCAAAAGTACTACTGAGGCGGCCACCACCCCTCTTTATTGATTTCCAATGTGGGAGCAGAGAGCTTGGGACTGCTGCCCATGCTCACAATGGCAAAATGGGCAAGGCTAAGCGTGATCCCTGCCTATCATGAACGGGGCAGAGTCCTAGGAGATCTGTAACTTTGGGCTTGCTTACTTTGCACCCACAGCTAGAGCCCTTGGGAAGCTCCAGTCTGCCCCTGGGTACAGAGCTCCCAACTCAGAAAGCCCACATCTTTCTGTGAGGGTGGGCACACTTTGGTTCCAGGAACCACCACTATGCCGTGTAAGGTCTCTGAGATGGATAACAAAAGCAGGCCATGTGGCTGTACGTGCTCCGGCTACAGTATGGTCCCTGGAGTGAGCTGTCTCCTTAGAATGGTGAAGGGTGCCTTGGAGCTTGCCAAGAGGATCTGAGGAGCCAGGAACTTCCTGCTAAGCTCTGAGTGTCCCTGCAGGACAGATCAGGACTCTGTTGTGGTTGGAGGTTAGGCAGAAAGGCCGTGGGAAGCAATAGCAGAGCAGCCTGTCTGGCTGCTTTTTTAGGACAAAGCAAATGTCCCTCCGGCTGAGGCAAGAATGATGCTTCCTAAGGGAGCTTTTCCCACCTGTGGATGCAGATGACCAAGTGACCCATGCCTCCTTTTGTCTCGTGTAGTAGTTAGTGCTGACTGAAACTGGGTGGGCTTGGTGAGCAGGCTATGCCTAGGAGGTAGATGCCCCAGGCTGACCCAGGCATTGTAGCCCCTGGGTGTTTCTCCGTGTTCTCTGAAGTCCACTGCCCAAGCTTCTGAACTCTCCACCACGTCAGAAAGGAGAGAGGCAAGACTGGCCCTCCATCAGTGGGGCCAGCCCTGCAGCCCAGTGGTGGGAATTGTGTGGTTGACTGTGAGGGCGAGCTGCAGGTTTTGTTCCCATTTTTAGGAAGCTGGATATCCAAGTTCAAGCTGAGAGTCAACTTCCCTTTGAATGGCACCCCAGAGAGAGGACTATAAAATATAGATCTAGGACTCAGTTGTGCCCAAGGACCCCCATGTTGGGAGGCAGGCTAGGCCTCCATGTCCAGCGAACTGCTGCCATCTCTGTTTTGTCTCCTGCCCCCATCACAACTGCTCGCGGCGTGAGTGCTGTATCCTGACGGCTGTCTGTCTCCCTGTAGCCTGAGAATCTGCTTCTGGCCAGCAAATGCAAAGGGGCTGCAGTAAAACTGGCAGACTTCGGCCTGGCCATCGAGGTGCAGGGAGACCAGCAGGCATGGTTTGGTGAGTGTCAGGGGGCAGGCAGAGGGCCACTGGCAGCTCCTCACGGCCCTTCACGGTCCCTACCCCTTTCGCAGGATTTGCGGGAACGCCAGGCTACCTGTCCCCCGAGGTCCTTCGGAAGGAGGCATACGGCAAACCTGTGGACATCTGGGCATGTGGTAAGACCTGTGTGTGAGAAGTGGTTGCGTTGCGTGATGGGTGTATGGTAGTGTGTGTGTCCTGGAGTGTGCAGGTGGCTGACTTACCCAGCCCTGAGAGCCATGTATGTGTGTCAGACCTGCCTTTTTTGGGGGGGCTGCCTTAGCAGGAACCTCACACCCTGACTAGATTTACCACTGTGCCCCCAGGCCATTATGTTTGTTTGCCTGTGCTCACTATAGGTCTGTGCCCAGAGCAAGTGAACACCAGGATACAGGGACCAGGGCTTGTCAGACCAAGGGCAAGGTGGCTCCTTAGGTGGGGGGGTCTTCTCTTTCTGGCGGGGGTGTGACAGAGGAGGCTGGCCAGGCTCCCTAGTGAAATAGCAGGGAGATGGGGCTGGGATTAGAGGCTGTTTGTGCCATCCTCCTCGCAGCAGGGAGGGGCAAAGGGACACCGAGGACTGACCCTGGTGCCCTCCAGGGCTATGCTGCTCACCTCCCCATCCACAGGGGTGATCCTGTATATCCTGCTGGTGGGCTACCCACCTTTCTGGGATGAGGACCAACACAAGCTGTACCAGCAGATCAAGGCTGGGGCCTATGATGTGAGTGGGAGACAATGACCACGGTGTGGAGGGTGGGGTCACAGACACACCCTGGGTCTCCCCTCCTCTGCCTGGCCTCTGCCTGGGGAGGAGCTTCATTTCTGCCTCGCCCTGTGCGTCACTTCCTTCTGTAGTTCCCGTCCCCCGAGTGGGACACCGTTACTCCTGAAGCCAAAAACCTCATCAACCAGATGTTGACCATCAACCCTGCCAAGCGTATCACGGCCCACGAGGCCCTGAAGCACCCGTGGGTCTGCGTAAGTCATCCTTGACAACCTCTAGGGGCCAGTTCCTGGTGGGTATAGCCAGGGGCCCCCCAAGATGGCCCCGAGGCTTCGTTCCTTGTGTCTGACCACTCCCTTGGTCGGTGAAGGACAAGACTTGAACTCGGAAATAATTGGGGGACAGCGGGTGGGAACAAGTGCTCCCTCGTGGTTATGGTGGCGGGCAGCATTCAGTATGTGAGGCCTAGAGCGTCACTACCTTGGACCTCTTTCCTAAGCCGCCTCTCTGGGGACAAGGCGGGTATTGCGAAAGCTCCTCACTGCCCTGTGCGGTTCCCTTCTCCCAACAGCAACGCTCCACCGTGGCCTCCATGATGCACAGACAGGAGACTGTGGAATGTCTGAAGAAGTTCAATGCAAGGAGGAAGCTCAAGGTAGGACAGCGCGCAGTCCCCGTTCCCGCCTCCCGCAGGAGTGCCGATGGGACCTGCGGAAGAGGAGGCAGGAGAAGCCCCCAAATACATGCCTGTTTACAAGTCCAAAGCAGAAGCTTCTAGATCCTGAGATAGGCCAGAGGGTCAGGGGTTGGCCCTGGGTGTAAAGCTAGCGGCTTTAGCATCCTGAGGGCAGAAGATGTAACAGCCACCAGAGGAGGTTCAGTCAAGGGCAGAATGGAAGGAAAGCCCTGGTGGGCCCAGTAGGTGAGGGAGTCAGGTGGACGGGCCTGATCCTGACCGTTGCTGTCCAGTCAAGGCCAGGGTTAGGCCTGTGAACCATTGCTTAACTTTCCCCAAAGCCCCGAGGACAGCCCTGACTGCCCTGGGCCTATTAGATGAGTTGGTTCTCAACATGTGGGTCTTGACCAAGGAGCTGTCACCTGGCAGGCCTTCCCGGTCATGCCCACGTCTCAGGAGTCTTGACGCTGTGATTTGTGGGTAGTGTGAGCTTTAACTGTGACTTGCTTTGATGCTGCTGGTAGGGTCTGCATCCCTCACTTCTCCACGAGGCTGGGCTTGCACACTGGGACTGGGGTCTTCTAGCTGGAAGCCAGCAGGAGACAGACACTAACAGGGTGGGCCCCGGCTCTGTTTCTCCTTAGGGAGCTATCCTTACAACTATGCTGGCCACGCGGAATTTCTCAGGTGAGACATTCTTCTCCATGGAAGACACGGTGTCTCAGTGCCACCTTCGTTCTGCAGAAAGCCCCCTCCTCCTTCACCAGCCCTCAGCCCCCTTCCCTCCAGGCTGGTGGGGCTCAGCTTCCATCCTCACCTCTAAGAACCACTGGCCAGAAGGCCTTTTGGCTTCCCTCATTGGGTAGCTACTGAGGTCTGCTATGTCCCCGTCCCGCCTCCTCCCTGTTGTTGGGTCTGTGTCCCTCACCCGACACCCCAATGTCTGTGCTGCCAACACCTGGCCTGCCACCTGTATCTGTCCAAGCATCTGTTGGGCAGCCCTGTGGCCTCCTTGTCCTCAGTACTCTAAGCATTGTGTTCTGTGTTGGAGATTAGCTGAAAGGGTGAGGGATGGGTGAGATCGAAGTCTGTGCACAGGGTAACTTGTGAGTTCCGGCCGAGGCGCCTACCCTGGTTGTTCAGGGTGGACGGTGGGAAAAAGAAGTCTCAAGGGTCTGTTAGAGACCCACGGGGGCCCACCTTGGGAGACAGTGTTGGCCCCAGTGCCCAGACAGCTGTGTCTGTGGCTTCGTCGTCGTCGTCGTCATCGTCGTCATCGTCGTGGTGGTCGTAACACCAAGTGTGCGAGCGTTCATGGCCGTCTCTCCTTGTCCGTGTGCATCTGGCACCCTGCCTCCTGTTACTTTGCTGTGATGCTGTACTGCCGGGAATGGGCACACAGTCACACCAACACTAATGGGACTGTCCTGTCTGCTGTGTGCCCCGCATGCCCCAGAGGGCACAAGAAGCCCCACTGGGGTGTTCTAAGGAGAAAGGAGGCAAATGGTTTTCAGTGCCTATTGGCCCAATCTTGTTTCACCCTCCTGAGAAAGGGATTCTGGCGCCATCCCCCACCTAAACTTTAACTCTAATCTTCTTCTGCTTCCTTTGTCTCTTCTCTTTCCTCACCTTGCCCCCTCCCCACGTCTGTGTCCGCCTCCCTTCCCCCCTCCCCCTCGTCTCTAACCTGGTGCTAACAGTGGGCAGACAGACCACCGCTCCGGCCACAATGTCCACCGCGGCCTCCGGCGCCACCATGGGGCTGGTGGAACAAGGTAGATGTGTCTTGCCCAGTGTCCACCCGCTCCTGCCCATCCCTCCTGTTGGCATGCAGGACCCCCTGCTGCACGCAGCCACTAGCCAGGATCCCCCAGAGCCTCCCCAGAGGCTGACAGTCCCCTGGGAGCTCTGCTCCTGCCACAGTCACATCCCAGCAGAGGCTCCACCCTGGACAATAAGGCTGCCCTTTCACTCCTGTTTCATCATCTGTAAGAGACGAGGCCACATCACACCCCAGACACTTTTGCCCTGAGACCATTGCTCCTGGACCGTGGAAGTCTGAAGACCCAATCCACAGTGACTCTAACCCCACAGGAAGCCATTGACCCTGCTGCTGGAGGGTCTCAGTGCTGGAAGGGGAGCCCTTGGGTCAGGGTTGGGAGATAGGGGTATCATCCCAAGGAGTTGTAGGACCCAAGACCAGTTCTTCCCTGGTAGTTTGTGTTATAGAGTGAAAGTGGGGGTGGTGTCAGTGTCTGGGACTGAAGAGTTCGTTCCAAAGACCTTTGTGACTTGGTTCCAAACTCCCTGAGGGAAGTGGTGGCCTCTGGCAACCTGTTCCTTGGGATGGTATGGGACCCTCTGGGGACGAAGTAACCTTGATCATGGGCTGCGTAGTCACCATTCAAACAGAGAGCTGGCTAGCAGAGGTTAGGGCAGCCGCAGAGCACAAAGGCTCGAGCCAAGCTTCAGTGTCTCCCCCAGCCTTGATGTCAGCTGAGGATAGAGCGCAGGTTCATCGCCTTAGGTCCAGCCCCTCCACGTGCCTGCCTGACTCCACCTCACAACGCCATTGGGACCACAGCAACACTCTGGCCAGCTAGAGGATCCTTCTCCTAGGGGATGCTCAGGTCATCCTAGGCGGGTCTGTTCTGCCCACAGGGGCCCAGTGTGGAGGGTCCCAAGTGTGTATTTTAAAGCCCTTTTGAAGCCCACGAGAGGCTAAGTTTATACACATATATATACATATATATGTGTGTGTGTGTATATATATATATGTATGTACATAAAAAGATAAAGCTAGTGGCTGCCAGGGAGGCCTTGTTGCCAGGGGACAGTGGTGTGAGACAGGTCACCTCTGAGCCACGCTCTGCCTAAGATTTTCACTGCACTGCTCGCCTGCCTGCAAGTGAGCAAGGGCAACCTTGCATGAGGCTGCCTGCATGCTATGGCTCTGTTTCAGGTGCTGAGGGTCACTCCACCCTGGAGGGAGGTCAGTGCATGTCAACGAAGCTCAGCATGGCTGTCCATAGTGACCAGATAGTGGGTGAGGCAGAGCTGAGGGTCGTCCCAGCTACTCCATCTGGTTGGCCCAGCGCAACCACACATTAAGGTGGGGGGGGGGGAGGTCTCCCTTCTCCATGATTCTGTCAGACATTCCAGCGTGGCAGAGCACCTTGGACGGCAGGAAGACCCTTGCTGTAGAGCGTTGTTTGCAGTTTGGCTTCCACCATCCCTCTCCCCAATGAGCAGATACTCACAACAAGGTGCCTTGTGACTGTCAGGCTGGCTCTGGGTTGGAAAGTAACTACTTGACCCGAGGCCTCCTGAGTTGGAGGCACAGGTCTGAAGAGCTCTTGCTCTAACTCTGTGGCATCCAATGGTTGTCTGGTCTGCTTTTTGGCTCCGGCTGCACCTACTAAATCCTTTTGCCGCGAGACAAGCAAGAAGTGGCCCCTCTGCTCCTGGACTGTGGTGTGAGTGGAGTGCGCAGGTTCCTGGGTGCTGTGAACCGTAGTTAGTCCAGGGCAGATGTGAATAGCCTCCAGCAAGCGTATGGTGAGAACTCATGCAATCAAGGAAGCTGGTCCAGGCACCCCCGTGCCGTGTCTAGCGCACACACAGGCTCCCGGCGAGAGGAGCAGGAAGGATGCTGAAATGACACTGATGTCTGCCTGGGTTTTCTAGGTCTGAGCCACAGACATGGCTCATCCGGGTCCAAGTGTAATGTAGCATGCCTTGGAGTAACATGTTCATTCCAAGATAACCCTTGTCCTCTTCTCACAAATAATATCCCCAGGAGCGCAGCTTGGAACTGTGGTTTTGATAGACTTGGGGACTTCCGTGGAACCCTTTTAAGATCAAGAGGACAGTCCTGGGGTGTCTGCAGGCCTAAGCCTTCCAGTGTGTCTTTCCCTGCGAGAACCCTTCAAGGATGTCTGATGGGTACCATAAAACCCCACACCCAAATCTCAGACCTTCACTGGTTTCAACTCAGACTCCGTCAGGGCACATGCTGGGTTGGCTGTGTGGTCCACTCGGCGGTAGGGTCAAGCCTGCCTTCTGCAAACGGCCAGTTGAAATTGCCACCTCTTAGACTTCTTCTCCTCCCCTGGTGCCCAGAAAGCCATAGCAAGTACCGTGAAGACAGGACCATCTTACTTCCTTGGGCTCCAGGGAGGATCCTGTCTCCCAGCCATGCTGGGCCCAAGTCTCCAGTACAGAGCAGGTACCAGGCGGCAGCCTTAGCAGTGCAGGAGCAGGGCCTCACGGCAAGGGATCCCATGCTGCTAGTGCAATGCAGGTGTCTCAAGGGACAACCCCTATGGGAAGATGGAGGAGAGAAAGGACAGCACCCACAGACAAGGCAGAGGGCTATGCTGGGGCAACACTGGCGTGTCTCTCACTCTAGGGAGTGTAGCCAGCCACAGCATCAGAGGGGTTTCCCAGACTTCTCTATTCTGAAATGTGAGGTCAGCATTTCTAGCTAAGGCTAATCTGGGACCAAAGGTCTAGAGAGCCCAAGGCCTGGAAATGGCTTGTGAAGAGCAAGTTCACTTCAGAGAGACCTGCTTGTAACATAATTTTTGAGAAAAATACCAAAACACTGAGTGGGGAAACCAGTGGCCACCACAGCGGTACTCCAAAAAGCCCTTCTTCAGGTTCCAAGATAGTATGTGGCTTCAGGTAGCCATGTCCCCAAGTCCCAGCAAACAAAGCCTGGGGGGGAGGGAGGGGCGGAGCGGCTCAAACTAAATCATCTGTCTGGGGAGAGAGGTGGTCAGCAGGCAGCAGTGGGGTGCAGGTCTGGTCTCTGAAGAGAACCACCTCAGAGCTGCAGGCAGACACAGAGCTCTTCAGAATTCTTACTCAAGAAGGCCGTGGCCTACAAGTTTGCATTTCTGATCGCAACAGTGGCTGTTGTGACAGAAGACTACGTTTGACCATGTTACAACTTAAGACTCAATATGCTGTTTCTAAGTCCTCACCATGCCTGCTGTAGGCAACACAGGTTCCCCTCTACTAGGCAAGAGAGCCTGAGGTCAGGTATGGCAAGCCAGTGTCTAGCTGTATGGGATGTGTGGATAAGGGCCCTGGGGACAGGGGGCTGTGTACCCCACCATTCTCCTTGTGCTGTGCCAGCTGTGGCTGCCTCTAACCTGCTGTGTTGGCGACACGGCCACTTGGCTTTTCTTGGGGAGCGCTAGGCCACGACAGGCTGGCTTTGCTGCCCTGTGTGGTGCCTTTCTAAACCGACACAAATCTTGTTTTTCTCTCTTTTCCTCTCTTCCTTCCTCACTCCCTCCTCTCCTCATCTTTCCTTTTCTATAAGGTAAGCTGACTTTCTCTCTCACTCTCGATTTTGTTGTTGTTGTTTTATAATTCTGTAATTAAAACTCTAAACTCTGAAAGACAGGACAAAGGCCAGATCGTCCTGATCGCTAAGGGGAGTGTTGGAACCAAGGGTTCCATTTCTGGGTCCACGTGTCTGCAGGACTTGTGGGCAAAGAGGCCGGTGTAGGCCCCAGTCACAGCCACCAAGAAGTGGTCCCATGGCAAGGGGCTGCTGGGGCCAAACAGGGGGAGGACAGGGAGGCCAAGTGGTGTAGCCCTGGTACAGAAGTTTGTGGCTCATCAGAAATTGGGCGGGGGGGGGGGGGGGGGTTGGGACAAGTCCTTTGGTGTGACAGCCAGCTTTGGCTCACCATCCTAGTGGGGACACAGGACTGCAGAGGGCAGGGCCAGGTTGAGCATGTCATCTTTCCGTTTGCATCTTGATGCCTACCAATCCTGACCCAGCGCCGTCCTGGGACGCAGAGATGGGGGGTGGGGGGAGACCATCCTGCCTGCGTTTCAGGAGTCATAGGCACAGGACAAGGAGGCTCCTGGGTGCCTTGCAAGGAGCTTGAGAATCATTGAAGATGCTGAGGGCAGGGTGGTCCTGGATGAGGCTCCTTAGGCAGCTTGGCTCATCAACCCTGGAGGCTCCGCTGCTGCAAGGGCCAGGCCAGGCCAGATGCCGAGGCCACATCTGGCTCTGGCTTCAGGCTACTGGACCTCAGGTCCTGGGCTTTACTCCTGAAGAAGAGGGGTGGGGAGGGAAGTGGAGGGAGGGGCAGGGGCTACAGTGGCCCTAGGTCCTAGGAACTCATGAGCCTTCCTTCCTTCCCAACGCAGCAGCCAAGAGTTTACTCAACAAGAAAGCCGATGGAGTCAAGGTGAGGCGCCAGCTAAGCCCTTTGTGGGGGTGCAGGGGAGGATGCTAGAACCTGCAGCTTTGATGCTGACCCCAAGGTTCTAGCATGAGAGACTTGGCTCCGGCCCAGCAGATACCGGAGCGGGGAAGGTACCCTTTCTTCCCTAACAACTCGATATGCCTTTTTTCACAGCCCCAGACAAACAGCACCAAAAACAGCTCGGCCATCACCAGCCCCAAAGGATCCCTCCCTCCTGCCGCCCTGGTACTGAGCCCCCGCCCCTGCCTCATCTTACTGTCAGAGAGACCCTGCAAGGCAGGGTCTGGTGAGACTCTGCCCATCTCTGACCAAACCAATCCCACGTGGAGACAGAACGGAATGGCATGGCATTGGGATGGGGGGTGGGGTGGTGGAGGGAATTCCCAAGAGGAGAGTCCACTGTCAGGGGCCCCAGACCAGGCAGGTGTAAGACTGCTTGGTGGGCCCTTCCCTGGTACCCTGAGGTGCCCCGGTGCTGGAGAGAGAGAGAGAGAGAGAGCTATGGGTTGCCGGTTGTGATAACTTCTGGGCCACCTCGCCTCTAGAAGCTCTAGTGAGAGACAGTCAGGGTGCCACTGAGGAAGGCCAGCAGCCTATGTGGATCCTGTCCTCTTCAAGGACTTCACCTTGTACACCAACCCAGCTTAGAGGGTCCCAGGCTGGGCTCTTCGGGGATTACACCATGAAGGATTGCATCCTGAGTCTAGTCAGGGCACAGCAGGGCCATAGTGGTGTAATGCAGAGGCATGTGGTTTGAAGGAACAGAGCCATATACCATGTTGGTCTGTGGATTACAGAGAGGGTATCTTGGGGAACCCCTGCTGCTGAGGCAGGCTGAGAGTGTCCATGATAGCCCTGATATATCCTTCATTGTTCCTTGAGAAGGTACTGGGCCCCTTGCCCTGGGTGACTTTTGAGCCTCACAGATGGTACTTCCAGACATGTGGAGTTGTGGTCTCAGGCACCACCCTTCTGGACTGTGGGTCTTGGGAGCTTGCTGTCCCACAAGGTCTGGAGTTTGCTGGTAGTATGCTTGGTATCCCCCACAGGCCCTTAGGCAGGTGTTCCCCCATGGGAAATCTGGCTTTGCCAAATCGAGGAGCACAGAAGAGATACTTCCTGGCTAGAGTCGGAGAGTTGCTCAGAGCAGTGGGGCTATGGCAGGAGGGTGCCGGGCATTGTTGGCTCACCTGGCGCCTGGGGTGGCTCATACCGGCCTCACAGCCAGCCCCACCTTGGACCCCTCCCGCCCATCCCATATGCCACCCCAAGCCCCACAACATCTCCAAATCCCGTGCCCACCCCCTATGCTGGGGCAGGAGGCGGGGAGAACTCCCAGAAGCGGAGCCCATAGGCACCCCAGTTTTTCTCAGGCCCCCTGAGCTCCATCTTTTCCAGCCTCTGTCCTGGGCAGACCTGCTGGTTCCATCATGTTGAGCCCACCCAGCGCCATTGCTGACCACCTGCTACCTCCATCCCCACTGGGCCATCTTGCTGACCGCCTCCATGCCTGTCCCTCTGTTCTGCACTCTCTCTGGGCCGACCCTGGTGGCTGCCCACTCCTCTGGCTCCCTGGCTCCCCATCCTCCTCCGGCTTCCTTCTTTCTCACTCTCCCTCTCTCTCTTTCCTTCCTCTGTCTGCCGCCCTCTATAGGAGCCTCAAACCACCGTTATCCATAACCCAGTGGACGGGATTAAGGTACTACACCACCTCACTCCTCACCCTTTCCTTGGGCAAGAGGTACGGGCCCAGGAGGAGGGTGTGGACGGTGACCTGGGAGAAGCGTTTGTGCCTATGATAGAGAGCAGATGTGTAGTGATCTGACCCCAAAGGTAGGGCAGAGCCCACAAGCCTACCTGCCTGGGGCCATGGCGGGACACAGATGACTCCATTGAAGAGAGCTCACACAGTATGTGTCACCGTGTAGCTGGCTCCCAGCAGGCTTCAAGAGTGCCACCTGCTGCAGGCCTTGGGCCAGGTCTGTTTCCCAGGAGGCTCTTCTCTGCTCCTGACTGTTCTTCACCCCCACCCTCCACCCCCCTGGTGTGGCCCCAGCGCTTCCTGCTCCTCTCTGCTCTGCCATCTGCTCCCATCACATCGGCATCATCACCTGGGGCCGGGAGGGGCTGGCGTTCTGTGAGGGGGGAGAGATGGGTAGGTGTCGGGACCATTTACAATATGGCAACTGTGCTGGAGTGGCAGGTCAGACTTACACCCAGGCCTGGCTTCCCTCATGATCCAACAAGGTGACACGGTGGGTACCCCACTTCCTTTGGCTCGAACCTGTGCCTGGCCCTTCTCTATGCCAGGGACTAAGGGCGTCTATATATGCCCACATTTCTAAATACCAAGTGTCTGGTTTCCCCCGACCCAAGTGACTAGTACCCTCCGGGTCCTCATGTCAAGTGAGGTCATATTCCCCTCTGAGGGACTACTAGTCAACCTTCCGGATGAGGGCAAGGCTTGCCCTTATATCTGAAGGCCTCCAGTTTGGGCCCAGACCTAAGTTCAATCAGAGTCCATACCAAAGACCCGCGAGAGATTTCTTTGGCTTCCGGGGAACATGATGGCATGGGGCTGCTCAGAAGTCAGTCGCCACTTGGAGGTTGTAGGAGCTGGCCCTTGCTGAAATTCCAGGCCTAGGAGAGGCAGTGGCATCAGGGAATCTCACTTCCTCTCAGGGAAGGGATCTCTCATCTACGAGCTGCTAACCATACCTTCCTACTGCCCACGTTTCCGGGCCTTCCGTCACTAAAAGTCAGTCACGTCCCTTGTTTTTCCATCTTGGGGTTTCAGAAGGCCTGTTCTCTTCATTGAGTCAGCTAAGTGAAGTCGAGGTCCTGGCTGTTAGAGCCTTGAGGACATATATAGCTAGAACTTTCTTCCCAGTCACTGCCCCCCTGAGGAGTTCCTTCAGGATGAGCCTGTCTTCTGAAATCCTCAGGAGTAGCCAGGATTAGGTCCCACCTAGAACCCAGGCTGGCTTCACCACTGGAGGTGTCCTGCCTGTCCTTGACCACATCCTGACTCCTGTTTCCCCTGTTTCCCCAGGAATCTTCCGACAGCACCAACACAACCATAGAGGATGAAGATGCCAAAGGTACCTTCACAGAGACCTTGCCTGGCCGCGTTGGGTTGGCGTTGGCAGTGGGTGGGCCTTCTTTGATATCTCTGGTCCTGCTGTGCAGGCCATGCTACTGAGGTTCAAGGGCCTAGTGTCAGGGCCTGTCTCGTGCCAGCCAAAGCATATTTGGGACACCACTGCTGGGGTATCTCAGGCATAGCATGTGTGTTCTCCATTCTGGGAGCCAGGAACTCGGTTCTCACAGGGTGTGAAATATGTGGTGAGATCAGATCAGGAGGTTGTTCTTCTCCTAAAGTTCCTACGCTTTGGTTCTGTCCAGCTTTCTCACGATGAGTGGCCAAGGTGGCTGTTTCCTTTGATGGCTCAGGAGCTCCCTCTTGAGGTGGACTTTGGTGCCACACTCTAAGCCCTGTGTTTTCAGAGATGCCACTAGGGCACCTGCCATCAATGAGTAGGCCTCCAGGCCTCTTGCATTTTCTCCACTTCCTGGGATGAGGTCTGACAGCTCCGAGCTGTCTGTGGAGTCCCTAAGATGCCCTTAGGATGCCCCTCCACCCTGCAAGCTCTCGAAGGAGATAGTTTTCCTATTTGCTCCACCCCAGCTGCCATGCTGTCCCCAGGAGTCCCCCACACTTCAGAGTGGAAATTTGCACAGGTCGTTGGTCCTTGAACTTAAGAGAATCCACTCCCCTACAAGCTGCAGTGGGCCCCAGAGGCAGCAGCATGGATGGTACCCATACCTCTCTGACAAAGGCTCTGGCCTTGAGCTGGCCAGTGGGATGCTGAGCTAGAAGGGAGGTGGCTGGGCCTCAGGCTTGCAGGACAGTGGCTGCTCCTCAAGACAGGAGCAGCAAGCCAGCAACAGATGAGGCTGAGAGTAAAGGCAGGGGCCAAATTAGGGGAAGCCTTGGTGATGAAGAACCGAGGTGTTCTTACCTCAGCCACACACCAGAGCCCAGACAGAGCCCAGACAGAGCTGGGGCAGTTGTGAAGCTACTCTGCTCAGCGATGACCACTCCAAAATCCTAGTCTAATCTTTGCCGTGCCTGTCACAGGTCCACAAAATGAGCCCTCCTAATACCTCATGGGGTGGCCCCCAAGAGTGACCACCTCACTTCTGTCCCCTAGGTCCCCGGCAATGGCCTGGGATTCTACACTTGTAGCCTGTTCCACTGCCCTGTGCCTCTTGGCCCTTCCTGTCTTGAGTGTCTACCATCTACTGCTTGTCTCTGTTCTGCCTCAGCCCCCAGGGTCCCTGATGTCCTGAGCTTGGTGAGGAGGGGCTCAGGAGCCCCAGAAGCTGAGGGCCCCCTGTCCTGCCCATCTCCAGGTCCCATTAGTCCCCTTCCTGCCCCGTGTAAGTAGCCTGGGCCCCATTGATGTGGGGATGACTTTGGAGGGCCTGGCAACTCTCTCAGGGGGACATCCAAGTGCCAAGGACTGGACGGGCCTGCGTTCCTGGCCCCAGTTCTATCTCCATGCAACCCCCAGACTGGGGCTCCCCACTGCCCAGTCTGAGGCCTCTATTGGTCCCTGAGGTTGCTGTCCTGGCCTACTTACCTGTTCATGGCCACTAGTCAGTCTCTGGAGGATTTGGCTGTGAACTCTAGGCCTCCAGGGCCCACCCAAGCCTCCCTCTACCCCACCTCTGGAGGCATCTTGCTTCTGAGACCGGCACCAAGTAGGAAGTCGGGTCCCAGATTCCCTTGTGGTAAGAACAGGGACCTTCCACCCCTCTGTCCTGTCGATTCTGTCGTCTCCTCATATGTCTGTCTGCCTTGTGTTTATGTGTGTCTGTTCCACCCAGCCCCCAGGATCTCTGACATCCTGAACTCAGTGAGAAGGGGCTGTGGAACCCCAGAAGCCGAGGGACCCCTATCAGTGGGGCCCCCACCCTGCTTGTCTCCGGTTCTCCTAGGCCCCCTGCCCGCCCCGTGTAAGTAGTAGCTCCTAGGCTTGCTGCCTCTGCTACCTAAGGCTCGCTGAGAATGGCCGGCGTTCAGCTTCCTGTACCCACCATGCACGGCCAAGCTCCTCTGGACCAGGACACCTGACTGGTGTCCAGTCTGGCTGGCCTTTTTCAAGGCACACACACGCTAACCCAGCTGGGCAGTTAACTGGCTTCTCCTTCTGGGCCCAGTGCCTCTGACTCATCTCCTAACCCTATTCCCTTCCTGCACGCCACTCACCTCACCTCATCTCAGGCTCACCCCTGGGTAAGAATTAGCTGGAGCCCGTCAGCCCATCTCAGCCAATTTTCTAGACTTTACCAACGTCACTCAAACCCTGCCCTGTCATGGTCACAGTGCCCATAGAGCTTGTCTCCAGAGTGGCCCTTGGCTCTTGATATGCCATACTCCTGAACACCATTCACCTCAACATTTGAGTGAGGCAGGGGAGGTCAAAGAAAGTGCAAGAATGGGACCCCAGCTAGGGCCGTGTAGATAGAAAACCTTTAAGAGAAGCAAAGCCTGACCTTCCACTGGCCTGGGCTGCCCACATGGGCTAAACTGGTGCTTCCTCCTGAACAGCCCTCCTCCCCTCTGTCCACTCCTCTACCCACCTGTCAGTCACTTGCTAAGTTACTCAAAGGTCAGCCACTTGCAGTGATGGGCTCTGGCTTCTTTGGGGCCAGGTTGCCTCTCCTTGGAGGGCAGCCTCTGCCTTCGGCAGCTTCTAGCTTAGCCCACTAGAAAGGACAAAAGCATCTGCGTTCCCCATAGCCCATTCTGGCCTCCCCGCTGCTCCTGTGTCCCCATGACCCCTCCTGGTGCATCTCCCTCTGGCCTCCCTTACTATCTGGCTTGGCTCTCGGTCTGTAGGTTTCTTTCCTGCATGTTCCTCCCACCTGTATTCATGTGTGTCTGTTCTACCCCAGCCCCCAGGATCTCTGACATCCTCAACTCAGTGAGGCGGGGCTCAGGGACCCCAGAAGCTGAGGGCCTCCCACCAGTGGGCCCCCCACCCTGCCCATCTCCGACTCTCCCTGGCCCCTTGCCCACCCCATGTAAGTAGCATTTTAAGTGGCCCTGACAGCTCCGTGGAGGGGCGAGCCCCCACCTGTGGTACATGGCCAGCCTCCCCAGAATCACTGGGAATAACCAGCTCATGGTGCTGTAAGGGACACAGAATCAGCCAGGTCACAGGAAAACATGTCAAAATGCATGTAGAAAGCAGTGGGCCTCGGTAAATGCAGACTACGGTCATGACGTGTGTGTATCTGTGTGTGAGCTCAGGTATGTGGGAAAGCACCCCCCAAAACTTCACTGACCTGGAGTCCTTGCTATACCATGCGGCTAGCCCCCAGATTCTGATAGGAGAGAGTGAGCAAGTGCCCACCAGTGCACGGGAACCCTTGAGGAAGTGCTGCCTCAGAGAGAGTAGACATTCCTGTATAAGATGACAGGAAAAGAAACTCCTGGCATGCTGGCTGCTAGGCTGGATGTTGCTGGTGGGGGAGGGGGCAGCCAGGGCTAAGGACGAATTAGGGAGAGCCGCACAGGCAGGTGGCTCTTCCGCCTGTCCGCCTGTCTGCCGACTGTCCGCCAGTATCACTTACAGAGATGGATGGCATCCAGGGCTGCAGTCACCGCTGCCCCCGCCTCCAGGGAGACACAGGGCTGGGGGTGGCGCTGACATGCCTTCAGAGAAGAGGGTGCCGGGCCAGGGCCTCGGCATGGCAGGGCAGTGGCTGGGTGAGTAGCTGTGAGAGGTGAGCTTGGGGTGGCCTACCCCTATTACCTCTACCTGTTAGGCTGGAGGGGGAGTGCTACAGATGGCCAGAGCAAGGGGGGGGTGTCAGTGGCCCACAAGCGTAGGCACCCGCAGTTTACAAGTTTGAGAGGGAGGGTAATAGATCCATGCTGTGTAAGGGGCAGCCTCTGGAGGGCATGAACCCCCAGAGCATTGCATGGTCCGCAGAGGGGGATCAGAGCCAGGTTATTGCTGGTGCTGGGGTAAGGGGACAGGGTCAGTGGTGTACGGCAGCCAGTACTCACAAAGCGTCCAGGGGGTGCTCACCATTAATGGGTATAAGACCTGCCCTGTCTGGGTGCTCTCTCATCTGATCTCAAGGGTCTCACTGTTTTTGTTGGGTGTCAGCCTGGGGCATGATCTGCCCCTAGGGGTTCATGCAACGACCAGGTGGTTGCTTCCTGTCTGTGGGCCAGGTCTGTGGGGAGCACCAAGAGACCACAGAACATTAGAAGGGTACGACATTGATCTGCCTTTGTAGGGTCTGTGCTGAGCTTGGCTAGGGAAATGGGTCCTGCATGAGGGGGGCTATGAGAGGGGACATAAGGACATTTGGTAAAATGTAGGGAAATGTGGGTGCTGTCAGATGGTATTGGGTCCCCTCTTTCTTCGGAAGGTTGCAACCCACCAACTAGGGTATAGGTTTCTTTAGACTGAAGCCCCGCCCCTGCCCCAATGGTCGCTGTACCCCGAGCCTTACTTCCTAATCAGGGATTACACCGGATTCAGGCTGATCCTGCCTGATCCCTTCGTCAGCTGCCGCGTGACAGCTGTGAGGGTGGGAGGGACCCAAACCTTCCCAGGTCCCACCCAGATACTTTCAGTCTCCTTAAGCTGCTTGGCTTCCCAAGCCCCCGGGAGAGCTGTGGATGAGGTGACTCTCCCACTCTGGGCCGCAGCCAAGCCCTGCCCACCTCTTTGGCCTCTTCCTTGGGCGTGCAGGGTATGGGGCAAGGCTCCTTGGTCTCGCGCTTCTCCACCTGAGCTATCCCTGAGTTCAGGGAATCTCAATCCTCCTTCCTGTTTGATTTCCACCCATGTCCTGGCAGCAGCCACTCTGCAGGTCAGGAGGGGCCCTGGTCCCATTCAGAGACAGCCTTGGCTTCCCTGGCTGCCAAGTGGGCGAGCAGCTCTCACAGGAACGCTGTTCCTAAACTCCAGCACAGTGCCCACCTCTGCCTGGTGCTGTGGTCATGAATATTCTCTTAGTTTATTTAACGTGGACTCCCACTTTTAGTCACTGTTTGCTTGAAAACAACCTAACTTCTTTAAACAGAAAACCAGTCCACTTACCGCAGGGGAAGGTAGCGTCATAGCATGCTTGAAACCAAACAGTGCAGCTACTTTGCTCCAGCCACTTTAGCTATGGAGCAATGGGGCAGCTGAATCTATTAAAAGGGGATTATTAAGGAGCCCCGGAGGTTCTTGGGAAGTGTGGAGTGATTCTGGGGAGGGAGCTGCCTGCAAATGTAGAAACCAAACCTGAGACATCTCCAGAAAGAACAAAGGGGGGGGGGGCAGGAAAACCTGTTGTGTGTTTGGGACAGAACCCTGGTATGCTCGAAGGGTGGGGTACATGGGGACAGGAAACACTGGGGCTCCTGGAACTCATAGCCCACCACCTAGAGTTAGCATCCCAGGCTGGGCAGCAGTGATGACCTCACCCTGGGTTTAAATGGTGATATGATTTAGGCTCAAGAATAGGGAAGAACCGGGGCAGTGGTGGTGCACACCTTTAATCCCAGTACTCAAGAGGCAGAGGCAGGTGGATCTCTGTGAGTTCGATGCCAGTGAACACAGGACAGCCAGGGCTACACAGAGAAACCCTCTCTCAAAAAACAATAGATAGATAGATAGATAGATAGATAGATAGATAGATAGATAAAAGGGAAGAAACTGAAACAAGATAGCAGAAGGGGAACTGGATTAGGAGAGGGGCCTTTCCAAGACAGGGTATGCACACATAAACGGACACATGCTCACATAGCATGCGCATACACAACACAAGGACACTTTAACATGCATTCCACACACAAATGCTTATATGTGCATGCATGCACACATGACATTCATATTAACACTTGTGTGTGCCTTCTCATGTACACACAAACATTCACACTCATGAACTGCATACACACAAACACATACAAGTCCCCACAGGTGACACCCAGCAACTTCTGCTGCCAATCCCAAGGACACCAGAGCAATCACAGCTCGTATGTCCACAAGGAGATGCAGATGCCTTTGTGATGGCACATGCATGGCATACACGTGTGCCCCACAAAGCAGCCAACCTCTTTGCCGTGGAGTCAGCCCTCCTTCAGGGTGCCTGATGGGGGTGGGCTCCCAGACACCCACTGGTACGGAAAGCCCTGCCACAGGTTTGCTCTCTGTGCTCTCATGTTTTAAATTCTTTGTGAATAAAATAAAAAGTTCATCCCAAAGCCAGGAGCTAGTGTTCAGAAGAAGCAATGGGCCTGCGAGGTACAGGACACTTGGGTGGGTTTTGCTAAGGCAGCACATGGCCTGGGATAAAGTGGAGAGACAACCTGGCCATCTTGTCCTTCAACCTTTTATGATGGCTCTTCTCCCCCTAAGATTGTTGGAAGACGGAGTCAGTGAGTAGTCAAGGCTCTGTTAGAAGATGAAGCAGATGAACAGTGCAGGGAGGAGGCTGAACCGGGACCCAGCGGTGGGGAGGCTGAACGGGAGCCCAGCATTATGGGCAAGCTTTTTCCCCTTTTCTGCATTTTTTAAAAGACATTTTCTAATCGGAATAGGGTAGCTGCTTCTTGCGAATATTTTTATTTGATAAACAGCTATTGCATGTGGAAGCGAAGGAGCCTTTGGTGGCAAAGGAGGGACCAGTGTGGTTGAGATGCTTTGCATACAGGTGCCCGAGCCTGGATACCACCTTTCTGGAGAGGACAGACCTGAGCCAGGGTGGGAGCAGTTATGTGGATGCTATCTGCAGCTCTCCATCTTCCAAGGCCCCTTGCCTGGGGCTCTGCTGGAAGTGGGGGTATCCAAGAGTGTGTCAGGCTAGTGCCTAGTGCTCACCCCTGTTTTTTCCCTGCAGCCCGGAAGCAGGAAATTATCAAGACCACGGAGCAGCTCATTGAGGCCGTCAACAATGGCGACTTTGAGGCCTATGCGTGAGTCTCCGGGGGGGTTGGGGTGGGGGGTTGTGGAGGGCGAGGATGGAGGATGGGGCCCCTCCTCACTTGGGTTTGCCCCCCAGGAAAATCTGTGACCCAGGCTTGACCTCATTTGAGCCTGAAGCTCTGGGCAACCTGGTCGAAGGGATGGATTTCCACAGATTCTACTTCGAGAACCGTGAGTGAAGAAGTCTAGGTGGGCATGAGGGGGGGACAGCACCGGGAGGGTCCCTTTAACTCCTTCATCCTTTTTTTCAGTCAGGGGAAGGGGATTGGAGGTGGCAGGGGTGGGAGGTGTCTGTGCCTGGTGCTGTCAGTTCAGGATACCCTGCTTGTCCTCAGTGCTGGCCAAGAACAGCAAGCCGATCCACACCACCATCCTGAACCCACACGTGCACGTCATCGGTGAGGATGCAGCATGCATCGCCTACATCCGCCTCACACAGTACATTGATGGCCAGGGCAGACCCCGTACCAGCCAGTCCGAAGAGACCCGCGTGTGGCACCGCCGTGATGGCAAGTGGCAGAATGTACATTTCCACTGCTCGGGCGCTCCAGTGGCCCCACTGCAGTGAGGTGAGTGAGTGCCCGGGGTGTGAACAGATGGTGTGTGGGGGTACCCTGACGGGTGAGCCGATGAGGCCAGAACTGCACAAGCCAGAGCATGGTCAGGGATGGAGTCAGGGACCAGGGTGGGTCCTGAACTCTTCTAGTAACTCAGTACCCACGGCAGGGACTGCCCAGGGGATGGGTGGGGATAGCAATACCTCTTGTGGCAGGCCCCTGAAAGGACATTAGCTTGCTGGTTTCCTGCCAGGATCCTTTCCAAATAGCAAAGGCTTGGGTCCTTAGGGTGGGTATGCCGTGCTGAGGAAGGTGACCCGCCCCCTGTTTCAGAGCTGCGCCTGGTTTCACCGGACAGAGTTGGTGTTTGGAGCCCAGCCGCCCTCGGGCGCACGGCCTGCCTGTCGCATGTTTGTGTCTGCCTCGTCCCCTCCCCTGGTGCCTGTGTCTGCAGAAAAACAAGACCAGATGTGATTTGTTTTTTAAAATAAGATGATGACAACAACCACATGCAAAAAAAAAAAAAAAAAGAAAAGAAAAGAAAAGAAAAAAAGAAAAAAAAAGAAAAAGAAAAAAAAAGAAAAGAAAAAATTGGCATCGGGTGAAACAGAAAAACAAAAAAAAACCTAAAGAAAGGAAAAAGCTGTAAAAAAAAAAAAAATCTGGCATTTGTGGGGCCACTCCCCCGACCCAAGCTCCACATGTGTCTGTTCCGCTCCTGGCTTTGGGGACCCTCAGGGCGTGAATGTGCCCGTGCTGACCGTGTTAGTCTGTAGGTATCGCACACACCCCACACCTTGGGCGTCTGCATCCTCCCTCCCATGCATGGGCCCCACATGCTAACCTGGCTGTTGTGGCGTCAGGTGTCTTGGGAAGGGCTGGGGGCTGCCTCCTTCCCTGCTAGTTGTGCCTGAGAGTCGCTGCTGTCCCCGCTTCCCCCAACCCCCTCATCCTGTGAAGGGCTGGGTGGGCACTCCTCTAGCCAAGGACCGACCTTTGCCCCACGGACTGTGTAGGAGAATCATCTCCTCAAGGTCGTCAGAGAAGAGAAGAACCCGGGCTTTCCACTCTGGTTCTTTGGGGAATGAGGTAATGGCCTCTTGCCTGGCAAGAGTTGGTTAAGCAGGAGTTCTGGCTGCAGTGCCTACCCAGCTAGCTATGAAGAGAGGACTGGGCCAGAGGATGCCTCCTTCCTGTTTGGGACACTTGTCCCTACCCTGCCACCAGCAGCTGAGCAACAGTGGCCCACCCTTGGCCTGAGCAGTTCCTCTCTGTGAAGTTGGCAGTAGACCCTACAGAGGACCGAGGACATGAAATAACTGGACGGATGCCGGGAGCAGGCCAGGCTGCATCTAGGGTGTTTGCCCACTGAACTTGGAGTCTGGGTGCTCAAGACTTGGTCGGACGGTGCAGGAAGTGGTAAAGAGGGGCCAGAAGATGGGTTTCAGGCTCCTGCACAATGCGGGTCCATACAGGTGTTTGACAAAGTAGGAGTGTTTTCCTAACCTGGGCCTAGAGAGCAGACGCTGGAGCGTTGAGCCAGCTAGGGGCACTGTGGAAAGCCAAAATTGGTTAGGGCTGTGTTTTGTGAGGTCCTTCCAGGTAGGCCTGGACACCGTGTAGAGAGAAGGCAGGCTGGGGGCAGAGATATATGGGTGTGGGGCCTGGATACCAGTGGGTAGAGGGAGGGTCCATTAGGATGGTGTGCCACCTCCAGGGCCCAGTGGTGCTCCTAGGTGCCGGCTGCCTGGGCTTGTCGTGGGTGGCCCTGGCCTTTGGTGATTAGAAAGAGTCAGCGAGGCAGGAAAGGTTGTGGAGTCAGGCTAGGGAGGCAGGTATGAGGCTGGGCTAGGGAGGCAGGTATGAGGCCAGGCTAGGGAGGCAGGTATGAGGCCAGGCTAGGGAGGCAGGTATGAGGCCGGGTTGGATGGGAGTTGGTCAGGAGTTTTGATTGCAGAGGTCCGTGGCTACCACCCCAGTGCTGCCCACTTTAAATTCACATCATTTTCAACCAGGATTTTCTTTATCTTCTCTTACAAACAAAAGCCAAGGGAGGGCGCGAAGTGGGGAGCAGGACACAGGATCCTAAACTCAAAGGGGGACTGTCCACCTACAGATACTCAGTGGATACCACCTTTCATCCACACTGTGCCCAGGACAGCTGTCCCCTACCCATGGACACAGGGTAAACACGTGCCAGGCTCCACTCAAGTGGCCCAAGGCCATGGAATAGTGGCAGGGCTTGCCACGGACAGTGTGAGGCCCTGTGGCCAGCCACCCTGGCATCCTGGGGTCTCCTTTCCTCCTCCCACCCACCTTGTTATCTCCACAAAGCTGCCTGTCTGGGATAATTTGGGGATATTTTTTTTTCTGGGGGACAATTCTTTTGCATGACCCTCTGAAGAGCAGGTCGCTCACTCCTGCTCTGCTGGCTAGGTGTTCGCAGGTGGTGGCGTCGGCCGCTGGCCAGTGCTGCAGCGTGTCACTGCCTGCGGTACTGGCGACTCCCTCCCTCTTCTCTCTTTTTGCTGAGTTCTGTTGTCTTTTCTTTCTGAGCCTTGTAGGTGTACAAAAATTATTCTTATTTTGTTCTGTCTCGGGAAACTGCAAATAAAAAAAAAAAAAACACAAATTAAAAAAAAAAAAAAAGGACAAATTGCTTCCAGTACAGCTGAGTGCTCTGTGCCGAGGCCCTACGAATCCCATCCCACACAATACAATACAGAGCCATCTGCTCCCTACCCCAGACGTGGCTTAGGGGCCACCCCTGATGGTGAGAATGGAGGGATATGGGGCCCTAAGCCCCTTCGAGGGGATCAGTGGAGCACAGCCTTCTCTTCACCCCTTAGTGCCTCTAGCTCCACAGCTCTGTCCTTGCCTGTCATCCCAGTAAACCAAGGGTGGCCTCCAGCAAGGGTGTCTGCTGCAGCAGAAAAAGCCCAGGTCCTTCTGAGCTCCTTTCATGGCCTTCCTATTGGCTCTGTTGACTGCTCTAGACATGGTCATGTGTTAAGTAACCCCCAAGTCAGCCTCCATGGGGTATGCAGGCATATAGCACAGGTCAGCATTCACATTAGGTAGCCACCAAGGGTGGGATCAAGAGGCTTTCACAGAGACACTCGATCTGGAGCTCAAGTCTGCGATCTTTACCAAGAACAAAGGGACTCCAAGAGCCAGGACGCAAGACAGACAAGGCCATAGCCATGTGCTAAGTCTGTTCTGACAGCCAAGGCCATAGCCATGTGCTAACTCTCTGTTCTGGCTGCAAAGCAGAGGCCCCTCCCCAGGCTTTCCCCTGCATCTCCAGCCCGAGCCCAGGGCAAATCTTTCCTAGCAATCTGTGGTAGGCCTGTCCTGTCTTCAAGGTCGGTCTGCTCAAGTCTCCAAAGATGTGCCCTTATATCCTCAGTCCTATCCACTGGGAGTAGGGAGACCCAAGGGGTCTAGAACTGACCAATACTCCCAACTGCCTCCCCCATCTTAAACATTTGTTTCTAAACACCTTCACTTTGAAAAGGAGGCCACTGATGGCTACCTCATGGTCTCTGTGGGCCCCACCGAGAGAGGTGCTCTCGGGTACACAGGCAAGCAGGCAGTAGGCACAAGCAAGCGGAGCTAATACAAGAATGTAGGCCAGCACCCACAGGTGCAGTGGCAGTGGGCCCTCTATCTAGGGTTCCAGTCACATATCAGCTGTAATCGGAGGAGCGTTTCCAGGCCAGGCCTCCCTGAGACAGGCAACATGCTACCGAGCCTAAGCCTCCAGGCAGCATGCATTATTCCTGAAGCCTTCCTGTGGGTTTTGGACAGCACCGAAACTGACAGGGTTTTCAGAGGCTTAGGCAGAGCTAACCACCTGGTATGGAGCTGAGCACTACAGGCTGGAGAGACACTTCTGAGGTACAGTTCACTCATCGTTTTTGGACAGTACTTTTAACAAAGCTCCTTAGGCATCTGTCACCCCAAGGCAGTTCAGGTTATCCTGAACACTACCTACCAGGTCCATGCACCAGGAAAAGGTGGCACACTTGATCCAGAGCTGCTAGCCCAGGTCAGGCAGAGAGGATCTCGGACAGCAAGGACAGGCTGCAAGACCTAGTTGACATGCTGAGAAAGAGGCTGCAGAGGCCTCAGACCACTAACTGCCACACACCAAGGACCACTTCAAACTCAATCATACACCAGATTGAATATGCCCATGCCGACCCTCACAAGTTAGCAGTGCCTCTCGGGAGTAAGCCGTCCCCCCATACCCTCAGCTTCCTGGACCTGGTGGGTTTGGAGCCAGGCTGCATGGAGGGGAACCTTGGGAAGACAAAGCCTCCTCCCCCAGCTCTATTGCTAGAGGCAGCTCCCCCAGGTCCCAGCTGTCAGCTGTGCAGAGCTGGGCTAGGAGCTTAACCTACCAGAAAGGGCTGAAGTTTATCCAGGACAGGATCCTAGTACCTGCAGGGACAAAGTACCTGGTCTCTCCTCACCCTCAGTGGTTGGGTTGGGGGGCAGAGGTTTCCCTGAAGCTAACAGTAAACACAGGACAGTACTAGAATTTCAAAAGACAACTTTATTTAGACAGAAACCTTGAAACAGAACATAGAGCAGTTAGGCATTATTAAAATACACTCTTGCCAAGTGATTTAACATTTGACTATAATGGGGGATGGGAAACACACACTCATCCACTGCAGGGCATGTGAGACCATGCAGGACAGTGTATGTGGGCGAAGGTTCCCTTTTCCCATAAACTTCTACCTCCACCCACCTCCACTCCTCCCCAGCACCCTCCAGAGCAACAGGAAAAGGAGGCAGCATCCCAGGCCTTGCATTCCACCTCAAGTGCAACAGACTGGATCTGCACTGTCCAGGGGCCGTGGTTCGGAGAGGTTGGTGGCAGCAGGAACATTACAGGGGCAGGCCACTCCAGGGGGTAGCCTGAGCCCTTTGGCTAGTATTATCCAGAGAAATAGGCAGGTACACCAACCAACGGGGACTTTGGAAGCCACAGTAGACATCGCCCTCCTCACATGGGCACTCTGAGGCAGCTCAGCAAGCTCAGGGCAGGGGTCATCAGAGTGAGACAACCCTGGCTCCACACTCAGAGGCCAACATCCCAGCAGGGGCTTTTGGGAAAACGGGATCTCTCAGATACACTTTGTGCACAGCAGAACATGAAGAGGCGATGTGGGACCCAGCACATCCTGGATCCACCATGAACGCTGTGCTAGCAGTGGGCACCAGCTCAGACCGACCCCGCTACATCCTCTACCCTGCAGCTGCCTCTGACTAGGAAGGGGCTTGTAGGAGAGCTGGACAGACACAGGTGGGCACTGGCAATCTTTGGGCTGCTGGCACCTGACCTGGTACCTACAGGACTGACTTGTTCCAGTATGCAGGCCCCAGGCAGGTGCCAAAAAAAGTCTTACAGGCACAGAGACAAATAAAACCAGCTTTGAGAGATGACAGTGCCCACTACTTTGATCTTGATGTTCAAAGTCCAGATTCAAGTCAAGGTGAGTGTGCCTCCACACTGGACAGCTGAAGACACCTGTGTCTGCTTCTTCCTCTCAAGATGGGAACTCCCAGCTGACCCTCCCAACACCAGAAGAGCCCAAATGCAGTTTGCTGGCTGATAAAACCACAACATACACTTTGCCTATCTCATTCCATTCTAAGTTCCTCCCACAGTCATCTTATAGTACTGGATGAAGGTATTTAGAACGGGCCCTGCCCCTGGCAGATGCCAATCCTAGCAGACAGGCAAGCTAAACAGGTGAGACCCAGTGACCACTGCCTTCTACTGGCCATGGTGATTTTCTCTCAACCCCTACAGTGCAGAGGATAGAATCCTGGAGTGTTCAAACTCTGCCTAGCCTCACCCCATCACCCGAGACCCCTCCCCCACCCCATTCACTGGAGAGTTAATATTGTTAATGCACAAATAAAATCTTAAGTCATACCAAGGATCAGGAGAAAGATTCCCTCCCATAGAGCCTTCCAGGGTTAGCTGAGAATACACCCTTCAGCACCTATAAGAGCCACTTAGAGTTTATGGTTTCATTTTCCCAACATGACATCTTTGAGGACCTCACATTCTTTGCCAAAGTCACAACCACATACATGAACTTCAATGTTCCCACCCTTAAATCATCCGTCCATTCCGCTTGGGAACTTCAAAATAAAAACTGCCAGTCTGCCTGGCTCTAGATCTCTTCTAGGACACTGCTTCGTCTCCAGGGGCTGTAGTTCTGATGTGACGTGACGATCCAGCGCCTGCCTCTGTGGGCTACGTCACATGATTGCACAGCATGAGTTTTGTTTCCGGGCCTTGAAAGGGGGGAAAAAAAAAGAGGCTGAAGGGCGCCAAGGAGGGCTGGAGGATGTGGGAAATGGAGCTCCACTGAAACTGTCAGACAGAGAGTGGGATGGGCCTCCAGGCTGCAGGGGCCCTGCCCACAGTGACACTGCTTCCACTGGACTCCTTATGTTTTTTCACACCCCACTGATGTTTTCAATAAATTGATCAAAGTTCCTGCTATCAGACCACGAATAAGCAAAGGCAGCAGTAACGGACACTGGACTGGCTGAGTGCTTCAGCAACGCTATCAGACTGCCTCGGCAGTCCTCCAGAGAGGAACCCTGGGCCCTGCTCATGCTTGCTGGGGCACCTGTTCTTGCTTTCTGGTCCAAGCCCACCCTTCTAACCCGACCTGCTCATCTTCCTCCAATATGCAACTCAATGTAAACACGCACGGGCCGACTCATCTCTGCTACTGTCCCACAGTGAGCCAAGAGCACAATGCTAGACTTGAGGAGATGGCTTAGTGGTTAAGAACACTATCTGTTCTTCTAGAGGACCTGAGTTCAATTCCCAGCACCCACATGGCAGCCCACAACCACCTGTAACTCCAGTTTCGGGGAATTCTGTATCCTCTTCCGGCCTCTGAGCACAACAGGCATTTATGTGGTACACATACATACATACATGCAGGCAAAATACCCATAAGCATTAAACAACACAACACAATGTTCACAGTTGGAAATTTAGTTAATGCCTGGAGAGAAACAGGCAGTCAGCAGGAGGGACCCTGCCAATGAAGGGAAATCCATTAGAGAGCTAAGAACCACCCTAGAGAGGTGAGCTGCTGGCATCTGACAGACTTGGGCCCAACCTCTCTGCCAACAGAGGGATCAGGAAAACCCTGGTGGCCAAAGCTGGAATCGATACAGGAAGGGGGTGCTGGGCCCAAAACCAGCTAGGCAAAGCCTTAGTCAAGCAGCAGGATGTTCACTGGGGCTGAAGCACTTGCTTTAGGTTCCCGTATCCCAAGGAGTGGCACCCAAACCGAATATTGGCAAAACAAAGGGCCAGGCCTAAAAAAGAGAGCCAGAGAAACAAGGTGCAACAGCCCGGTAGGAGATTCCAAGAGCGCAGGCAGGGCTACTCACAGTTTTATAGAAGGCTTTCGACTGTGTTCCCAGGACTTCTGATTTGGATACCAAGTCATCAAGCTTCTCGCCTCGCTCTAATAAAGACTCCATGGTGTTATGCTGGACAAAAGAGAGAAGAAAACTCTCGGTTCTACACAGTAAGTGGCTGCTGACAGCGGGCCCTTAGGGATGTGTAATGGCTAGAAGTCCTTCCTCTGGGCCCCTACCCAGACAAACAAGCACTGGGGCCCAGTCCCAGAAGGTGCTCCAGTCAAGTAGGCAGTACAGGACCTGGTGGTTTTCTCAGTGTTTTTCCCAGCACAGATTGAGGTAAGCACTGCTCCAGGAAAGCTTACACAAAGCTCACTATATTTATGCTTGTGTGCTGTGAGCACAGGTGCAGACCTTCCTATGCGAAGGGAGAGGCACATCCGAGTGGTGTATGAGTGCACTAGCATGGACAGTGGCCATCCAGACTCACAGCCACCCAGAACCTCTGAATACAGCCTTACCTGGAAATAAGGTCTTTGTAAGCCTCATCAGTTTAAAAAGTGATGATGTTTGTATCCTGTTGATGTCATACAGTTTATGCCTATTTCTTAGCAGCCACAGGAAACTAATATAGTGAGAAAGCTGTGTCATCTGACTCAGGAGCCAAAGAGCTACCAAGCACTTGACATGAACCAAGTCCTAATATGTGCGGCAGGTACAAACACTTGATGTCAGAGACTCAGACTCAGTATGCAAAACACTTATTAATAGGACTGGAAAGACAGCTCAGTGGTTAAAAAGACCTGGGTTCAATTCCTAGCACCCACAGAGCAGCTCACAACCCTCTCTGACTCCAGTGCAGGGGATTCAATGCCTTCTTCTGGTGTCTGAGAGAACTGCACAAGTGTAGTGCACAGATGCAACATGCAGGCAAAATGCCCTTACATATAAAGTAAAAATTATAAAAAGAAATGCTGTATTAGTGACTTTTTTATACTAGAGACACAATGGAGAGCTATTTGGATATTCTCAATTAAGTAAGGAACTCTTAAATCTCAGTTACTTTCCCTTTGTCACTTAAAAATATAGCTCCTTCAAAATTCAGAATTACACACACAAGTCATAAATGCAATAGATTACATGCTTAGGGAAAGCACCATGACAGGAAGCCCCCGCCCTGAGGTGAGTGTTAGCCTGTCAGCACTACAGTCTCTGCCTTGGGGAAATGGGAGCACAGAGATAGAAGCCCTCAGAGGAGCAGCCAGGGCCTGTGTCAGGATCAAGAATGGCTCCCTCTCTCCCCCAGGCAGCCACTGCCAGGCAGTGGTACACGTGTGTAAGTGGAACCAGCTGAGGAACTAACCAAACTGTCCCTTAGTCCTGCACACAGCTGAGAAATTCCTATAACATAAAAATACATTCCTAAGGCCAGGAATATAGCTCACTGGCAGAATACTCATCTAGAAGGATGCACTAGGATGCAGCCTGGTCCCCTCCAAGTAGAGGGTGCTGAGAACTAAGAATGGGTATTCCCAGGACAGTGATGAGGCTGAGTGGCAATTACCAGCTCCTGGAGCATGCTGTGACAATCATTAAAATAAAAAAGCGCTCCGTGTGTTTGGTCAAGGGCATGCCCCCGTCCTTGGGTTCGCACATTGCTCTCCATCTTCCTGCTTACCAGAATGATTTTGGTCTCGTCCAGTTCGGCTTGTACTTTACTCATTGGGTCAGCTTCTCTGGGGTTCTAGGAAAGAATAGAAAAGTCGAAGTCAAGACTAAGTAGCTACCTATAAACAACCCTGAACTAAGGAAGCGGAACAATTCTCACAATAAAAAGGCCCAGAACACAGAACTCAAAAGCCTGCCGAGAGCCGGGTGTGGTGGTGCATGCTTTTAATCCCAGCACTCAGGAGGCAGAGACAGGTGGATCGCTGTGAGTTCGAGGCCAGCCTGGTCTACAAAGTGAGTCTTGGACAGCCAAGGCTATACAGAGAAACCCTATCTTGAAAAACTTAAAAAAAAAAAAAAAAAAAAAAAAAAAAAAAAGGCCTACCTAGAGCTTGAGTTATATACGTCTGAAAGTATTTCTCTGTATTTTTCAAATCGATAGTTCACCTTGACCTTTTCCAGATCACATAGCTTCTGGGCCCGTCTCTAGAGGACATTTCGTGTGTGTGTGTGTGTGTGTGTGTGTGCGTGTGCGTGTTTTTCCGAGACAGGGTCTCTCTGTGTAGCCTTGGATATCCAGGACTTGCTTTGTAGACCAGGCTGGCCTTGAACTCACAGAGATCATCTGCCATGCACCAACGCGCCTGGCTAAGATGACGTTACCTTAAACTCACCTGGTATCGACTAAGATGCCCATCCAGGGCTGTGTATTGGATTGTAGCAGGGGATCCTACTGGCCAGTCTATCCTATCGACTTGCTTGGAGAATTCATCTAGTACCTGCAAAACAAAGGAGAGTCAGCCTATCTCCCATCCCGCTCACCAGAGCTTCACCAGCAGCACTCGTCCCACATAAGCCTCCTGGGCTCCCCAGGGTACAAGGACATCGCATGGCAAGGGAACAGTCTAGGTTCAAGTTCCTCTTTTCAAATGTTTGCGATGAAAACATATGCTAAGTAGTCCAGAAGCGAAAGCTCTGTGTGCCCAGCATGGGGTAGCCTCATCTGGGTAATGATCAAGTGTCCTCATTTCACAGTAGCCCTCTTGTTTTCCAAAGTAATGCTTCAAGAAAGTGAGCTTGCCGGAGGAACCCCAGCACTCAGGAAGTGGAGCTGGGTGGATCTCTGAGTTTTAGGCCAGCCTGATCTACAGAATAAATTCCAGGACAGCCAGGAGTACACAGAAAAACCCGGTCTTGAAAAATAAATGAACAAAAAACAAGCTGGTCCTTTCCACATGCCACAAGTGCTGCAGTGACGTGAAGGCAGGACATGGCAGCAGCTTCTGTCAGAGTGTATAATTAGGACTCCCCGGGCACTGAACTCCATGGAGTGGGTAGAACTGTATGTGGTGCAGCAACACACCTTTACTTCAGTACTCAGGAGACAGAGACAGGTGAAATTCTGAGTTTGAGGCCAACCTGGTCTACAGTATGAGTTCCAGGCCAGACAAGGACACACAGTAACACCCTGTCTCAAAAACAAACTCAGCAGGGCGTGGTGGCACACAACATTAATCTCTGCACTGAGGAGGCAGAGGCAGGCGGATCTCTGTGAGTTTGAGACCAGTCTGGTCTACAAAGTGAGTCCAGAACAGCCCAGGCTACACAGAGAGACCCTGTCTCAAAAACCCAACCAAACAAACGAACTCCATGAAGCCACTGACCGACCCCAAGGGAGAGGTTGCCTGCAGGAGCAATGGGAGGAGAACAAGGACCCTTCAGGAGGAGCACGGGGAGAGGGCTGCGGTGGCCCTAGTCCATAGAGAGGTAATGCAACCCAGTGGCAGGAACACAGGTCACATGAAGGGCGGAGTCAGCGAAGGAGAAAATATAAAAACAGGCAGGGACTCCAATGTTTCCTGGTTTGGGTGGAGGTGATAACTGGGCACTGGCTCTACCATGCTTTACACTTGGCATCCCAGTCTCATGATACACTCACCTTCTCCAGCAAGGTAAAGGCCACTCTGGAAGGGTATTCACTGTCAGCAATGACCACACCTGCAAGACTGTCACTCCGCACGTAGACATGGCAAAGATACTCTAAGGAGACAAGAGATCTCATGTGTGGCTACTGACGTGAGGGCTTCAGTCTAAATCTGGTTCCTGCTTTGTATTTCAAACAAAGCCACTCTGAAACTACTTTAAATTCAACTGCTCTGAGTGAGGTCTACCAGAGGTCATTACCACAGTTCTGGAAGGAGCTCTGACGAACGCCCCAGATTCCCTGATACCATGTGTGTAACAAGATCAAAATGAGCTGCCAGGGATGGGAAACACACCAGAGGCAATGTCCCCAGGAGCAATCCCAGATCTGCTTTTAGCTCAGGCCAGGTCTGTCTTGGCAATTTATGGCCCTCTGAGGCTCTGTGTTGCTCCTAAGTTGAGAGAACACCAGACAAGACAAGCTGCTTCTACTTTCTTAAAATAATCTCTTCAGAGTAGCTGGGAAGCAGGAAATTACCTCCCCGGGCTTCAATCTCTGTAATAAGAACATGGTTTAGCATACTTTAGCCTGTGGTGAGTGGCTAGGAGGAACTGCCAAAAAAAAAAAACTAGCCACTCCTGGCTGAGGTCCTTAGTGTTATTGCACTAAAGCTGTCACATGATTAAAGGGTACGGTTTGCAGAAAGGCCCCTGCAAAATAACCAGAATCCATAGGATTGTTGATTTTCATCGCTTTGAAAAGACTCAGAGATGACACAGCTAACCACATCCCCAAAATAAGAGAAACTAGAACGGGAGCTTACAGATAGCCCTTGTTTTAAGGGTCTGACCCAGAAGATTCCAATGTTAAACAGAGAGAAGACAAAAGAGGAAAAGAGTGTAAGTCCCTGGGATCAGGGAGCAGAGATCAACAAGAAGGCAGAGGAGAGGAGATGGAGAATTGGCTTATTTTGCATACATCCCCAAATAAGAACCAAAATGGAGTCAGTTTCCATAGAAACTGAGAAGCTTGCCAGTGTGAGAATAGTCCTTAAGTGATAAAACTGCAAAGGGCAGACAGTGTGAGGGAGAAAGAACACTGATAGAGACACGTGTCCTTTTCACTTCTGTGTTAGTCACAGCACAGCTACTCTTCACAGAGAATACATAGTCAGTATGGCTGACCTGCGACTACTGATTCAGGAACTCTATCCTGGGGCCACTGCCTATGTGAGGCTGTCTTTGTTTATGCCTGATGAAATTCATGTAACCTCAAAGTTATCTGTTAAATGTATGTGTCTAAAACAGTGCAAAACCTCAATTGTGAAGTAGGGCAAAGATCTTGTTCGAGACAGAAATCAGACACACTTAAGGTCCACAGAACACAGAATCACCTCACAAGTGCTAGCTAGAAACCCTCTTTTGAAGCTCCTGCAACTCTGGTCGGAAAAGCAGCACAGGAAGGCTGCTGGTGGCCTGTCGGTCGGAGCCTAAGCTTCAGTGGGAGCAAGCTGCATTAAATGCAGTTGCACAGCAAGTGTTATACAGTAAGCTTGGACTTCAACAGCAAGGGAGGGAACAGGGTAGCCAAAGAGCAGGGTTCTGGGAGCAGTCCTGTGGCACAGCAGGCAGCACCGTGTGCTAAGGTGTGCCAAGCAGGCCAGCACTCCACAGGCTGTGAGCCTTCTTACCTTGTTCTTTGACAGAAGCTCTGCTGCCTTTCGACGAGCGTTCCACAATCAGTTGACTTGTAAAGGTCATGAATTCCTGAACGCTAGGAAACACAACACATATATTTATAACCTTCTTTCAGTCCGTCCATGTGGCCCCAGCACAATGGAAAGTGACCTCCAAGGTTCTACGGTAGGGAGACATTCATTACCTCTTGGTGGTATTTTTTCCCCTCCTAGCTTTAGAAACTGTAAGAAACACAATGTACATGAGTGAAAATGCATATACCACCATTCAAGCCATATCTGTGCACCACCTAACCAGCCAGAACAACCCACTTCCGCATGTCTGGAAATCTTTAGGCTCCAGTCAATTTAACATTTCGTTCACACCACGATTTGGGGTCCAGTGAGATGGCTCTTTGGATAAAAGCACCAACTGTCAGGTCTGAAAACCTGAGTCTGATCCCTGGAACCTGCATGATGGAAGGAGAGCAATGGCTCCCACCAGTTCTTCTCTGACCCATAAACATCCCATGATGCACTCACAGCTACACACAGAAAATAAAAATAGGATTAAAAAAAAAAAGCCAACCTGCATGGGGCCTAGTGTCAAAGTAGAAAACGGCTTCTGTATTAATTTCCAAGAAGCGGGATAAACATACACTGCTCTAGAAAAACACTGGTGGCAAAAACTGTCAGACAGAAGCACACCAGTTAGTGCCGTGGCCACGGGACAGACCTGGCTGGGAAAGAGCTAGCTCAGATCTGTGGAGGGAATAGAAAGGAAGAGCTTAGCTGAGGTAAAACGTGGGAATAGCTCATGGACGTCTGCTATAGAGGTTTGTCATGGGCCCACAGAGAGGTGTAGATCTGGGCAGAATGGAAGAATTTCAGGAGATGGCCCAGCCAGAGCACAGGTAAGAAACCTTCAACTGGAGATGCACAAGAAAGGGCATCCACAGCCATCAGTACGGGGTTGTTTGGTTTTTGAGACAGGGTCTATGTAGCCCTGGTATGCCAGAACGCTTACACACACCAAGCTGAGAGACCCAGCTGCCTCTGCCTCCCAAGTGCTAGGATCACTGCGCCATATCTGGCAATACAGGATTCTTAACTGCAATCAGTGAAGGCCTAACTGGGATTTCAAGTCTTACTATGTGTCAGGCAAATTATGGTGCTGACTTCAGTGTGATAGTTAAAACGAGTTAATATACGCAAAGCACTTGAAACCTTGCCTGGTACACAAGATACTACTATTACTATCATTGAGGGAATGACACGGTGAAAGTAATCATAAAAAAATACTCTTTCGCTTTCTTTAAATCCTCAAGAAGCTCTTGCAATAAAACTAAACAATGACATCGAGAGCATGGTTATCGTCATGTAATTCGGAAGAAGTCCAATAACTGTGAGAGACTATCAGACTTCAGTAACCACAGCAACATCAAAGATAAAAACGAGGGGGGTCTCCCTCAACTGGAACATGCCACTGCTAGTCATGTGATAAGGGTGCCAAAGAATCTCTGAGGAAAAAAAAAAATCAAAAGATCCAGAGCAAAGCTGGCACCAAAGGTTCCATAAGAGAAAAACAACGTCAAGCACAGACCAGAGGCCAGGGAGCATAGAGGAGAGGAAGAGCCAGCAGGAGCCAAAAGATGACATCATTTCACCTTGTGGAGATAAACACCACAGGAGACTGTATGCTGGGTCCTTGGATATGTGTCTATCCATGTGGGTACACATCTGTGTGCATGTGCACACCTTGGTTTTTGGAACGAGGCTGATGTGCCAGTCATCATCTTCTGACTGTCATTATCTTGTCTCTACTTTTTTTTGGGGGGGGGATGTCTGGGATCACACTCAGGCCCTCACACAGCAAGCACTTTCCCAGATGAGCTATTTCCCCAGCTCAAGCTACCTTCCAGCCCCTTGCGAACACTACTCACACAGCCACAGTGCCCATCAACAGATGGATGCAGAAGCAGTGCTCACATAAAAATAATGTATAGATTTTCAAAGGAAGAAAATGTTGATTTCTGCAGCACCACAGATGAACCTTGGGGCCAAACTGCTACGTAAAATCTGCCAAGGCACAAAATGACAACTACCATATGATTCCACTTGTAAGAAGTCTTTAGAACTGCCCAAACCAGAACTGAACCCGAAAGGGCAGATTTCCCCCAGACTTTGAAACAAGGTGACCACAGACCTGTTGGGTCTTTCTCCTTTTGTGTCTGAGTCAGGCTGCCCACTCCCAGAAAACTGGGTGTTGGTAGCACTTAACAATTAAAGCACTCCTGAACCTTTTAAAAGGCTAGGAGCACTACAAATTCAATGGTTCCTTCCTAACTACCAGTGTGGACACTTTCTGATCACCGGGGCCCAAACACTAAGAAACAGGAAGAGTTTGACGGTAGAGCTGTCCCCGGACACCCAATCCTTGAGGCATAGGTGACTTCAGCCATAAAAGTAATACCTTCTTACATCTCTTACAGAATTGTTGGAAAGGGTTTTGACCAGCGACTCTCAAATGGTGGGTCAAGACCCCCTTTGGCAAACCTCTGTCTCCAACAATATTCACATTACGATTCATAACAGTATCAAAATGATGGTTAGGAAGTCGCGACGAAAATAACTTTTCGACTGGGGTCTCCTCAACATGAGGATTAAAGGGTCGCAGCTTTAGAAAGGTGGGAACCACTGGCTTCGACAAAATACAATGGTGGCTGTTAAGATACCAAACGCTGGTTAGCTCCCTGGCGCGGGGTGGTGGTAGTCAGCATCCTTATGTCTGGGTCTCGATATCCTGGCCTAGAACATTCGGGGATGTACCTGGTAATGCGTACGATTTTTAACTGGTCTTCTAACCTTTCCACAACAGGGCAGTATTGTGGGATGGCAGAGCCCTTTACCCAGGATGCTGAAGACTCCTCGGGCACAGCCCGTGGCCTCCCGAGGCCGTCGCTTGGCTCCCCCCTTTGAGAGACTTGACTCCCTGCCCCCCCCCCCCCACCCGATCCAAGATTCTGGAGTCGAGCCACCAGGGCCCGGCCCACTCACCTGGACCTCTGGAAGAAACTGAAGGAAGACACATCGTACGCGGCTTTGAGCAGCACCGCTTTCGCTTCGCTTTTGTAAAGGACGCTGAGGCTGTACAGCTTCATGGTGCCGCACCTTCCGGGCCGCCGGCTGGACCCCCAGACCCGGCCACAGTCCCTCTCAGAACAGCCGCGGCCGGCTGCTGACAGGGCCGCGCCGGCTTCTTCCTCCCTAGCTTGGGGTCCACTTCCGGTTCCGGTCGCGGGTTGCTCCCAACGCTTTGACGGAGAATGGATGGGAGACGGAGTACACGCTGGCGCGTGCGCGTGCGCGTCGTGCGTGCCTATAAGAGGCGGCACGCCCCCGCGTCTGCTCGGGTAGGCGCCCGAAGGTTCTGTCCTCCGCCTGCGTGGCAGTTCTTTGGCGTGTGCTCTCTTCCGGGCTGTCGCGTGGACCGTGGCTGGCGGTCCTAGACAGTGCTGTGCCGAACCATCGCTTTTAGCTCCCCATCCAGATAGAATAGCAACCCGCACCTGTAACAGCACCAGGCTAAGCAACCCTCTTCCCTGTGTATCCCAAGTACAGAGGACTGAAAGACATGTCTTCAATCCTTTCCATAGCAATAATAAACATTAAAAAAAAAAAACAAAAACAAAACCACCACTGGCTTTGGCCAGGCCCTGACAAGGGCACGCCTGTTGGACAAACCAGGCGACCAAGGTCTGTCATTCCGGCTCTGTTCTGACACAGTGGCGAGACAGGCGGCGGGCAAAGACGGTCAGCCAACGTTGTACAAAATGACCAAGAGGGCAGCGAGTGGGTGGGAAACCACCTTGCGGAAAGAGATTTGGATTTTAAAAAAACAAAAAACAAAAAAAAATTAGTAAGAGACGGAGCTTAAAATTCAAACGTGAACACTAAAAGGCTCAAAAAACTCCCAGCCACTCCTTGGCACCTCCTCCTGCTCTTCTCTGGCTTTATCAGCTTCCCTTGGCCCGAGGAAATCTCATCTGGTCATATGCAAACTTCGCACGCCAAGCTTGTTAATTTATTGCAAAAGAGACTTGTCTTCCACTCCATTTCCCCAGCTGTTACCCAACTTGAATTTAGCCCCGGTACTTCCACGCCACCAAAGTGAGCTCCCCTCGCCATCTGTTAAACTTGAAAAATATCCTTTTTGTAGGCAAGTTGCTAAAAATGATAAAATGTCATATTTGGAGCCCTACTCGTTGCAGATGTTTAACAACAACCAAATGACCAAAAACAAAAAACAAAAGGTCATTATAGATTGAAGGTGCCCTCCAGACTGTTGAAGCAAAGATTTAAAGGCAGGGTAAGATAAGAGCAAGGTCTATAGATTAGATAACAGCACTGTATTTTTATTTCCAGCTTCCAGTCACTGCTCTGGCCATATAATTAGTGAACATTATGTGTACAGCTTAGTCTAGAAGAGTTCATATGCATATATACCTGCCTGTAGGCATAGCTATGTGTAAATATATATATATATATTTCAGGATACTGCCTGCATAAGTAGTCCAGCAGTGTCTGTCTCACACTGGAGAAGCAGTAAATTTGCTATCAGCTCAGTCCACAGGACTCAGTCTGGTGCTGAAAGTCTGGAAGATTCCTGGGGAGAGTGGTCTTCAGCCTGTATTCGAATCCCTAAAAAGCTGGCTTTACTATTGGTGAAGGAATGTCACAGTGACCAAGTAGCCATGAAGAGTGAGCACAAGCGAGTAAAAGGCAACGGTTCCCTCCCCACCCCCTTCTATGTGCACCACCACAGGAGGAGCCTGCTCCCTCCCCACCCCCTTCTATGTGCACCACCACAGGAGGAGCCTGCTCCCTCCTCACCCCCTTTTAAGTGCACCACCACAGGAGGAGCCTGCTCCCTCCCCGCCCCCTTCTATGTGCACCACCACAGGAGGAGCCTGCTCCTTCCCCGCCCCCTTCTATGTGCACCACCACAGGAGGAGCCTGCTCCCTCCCCGCCCCCTTCTATGTGCATCACCACCCAGATTTAGGGTGGGTCTTCCTACTTCATTTAATCTGCTCAAGAAAAGCCCTGCCCAAGTGCCCAGCAGCTTGTATGCTGGTTGATTCTAGATATAGTCAAGTTTGCAAACAAGGTTATTCGTCACAATGCCAAGAACCATGCAAACACAGTATAGAAGACTTTAGGGATCCAGGTAAAGGGTGTCTAGGAGTTCCTGCACCATCCTGGAAATGCGGGGAGGGAAAAAAAAACTTATAAGGATGACCTACTGAGCCAGTAGGCACAGCACCGCTGCTGTGGGATGGGGTATCTCTTGGTGTCCAGTCTCCCCATGAGTCCTGAGATGTTGAAGACAAGCCCCTTCGCAGAGCAGGAGAGACAGCTCAATGGGTAAAGGCGTCTGCCACACAGGTCGATGACCCGAGTTTGAGCCTCATGACCCACATGGTGAAAGGAGAGACCCAAGTCTCACGAGCTGCGCCACCACCCCCCCCTTCTGGTTTTTCCAGACAAGGTGTCTCTGTGTAACAATCCTGGCTGTCCTGGACTCACTTTGTAGACCAGGCTGGCCTCGAACTCATAGAGATCTGCGTGCCTCAGGCTCTGCTGCCAGAGTGCTAAGATTAAAGGCATGCACTACCATGCCGGGTGAAGTCTTTTTTTTGAGGGGGGGGACAAGTTGCCTTCTCACCTTCACATGCATACATGCACACAGTAACAGGCATGCCAGCCCCCTGCATATTTGTGCACATGCATGCATGCACACTAACACACAATAATAATACTTTAGATAATATATATTTATAATAAAATTTTTAGGATTTATTTTTATGTGTGTGTTATTCCTGCATGTATGTGCAGGCACCACATGCATGTGTGGTGCCCGTGGAGTTCGGAAGAGGGCATCCGATCACTACACGAGTTAACAGATGGTTATTAGCTGCTATATAGGTCCTGGGAACCAAACCCAGAACCTCTGCAAGAGCAGCCAGCTAGTGTTTTTAACCACCAAGTCATCTCTCGAGGGCCTAAGTTTTAAAAATCCCCTTTGCAAATATGTTTGTAATAAAAGTTATCCATAACCAAAGGTCCAGGTCTTATGAATTTTCTCAGTGGATTCAGCAAACACCTACCTGCCTCTGAAGTTTTGCCTCACACAAGGTGCTTATCCCAGTTACACAGCAGAGCCCCTAAGGAATCAAGGTAACATTGAAAGGGATTACCTGTGTGGTCAGACTTCCATGAGACCAGTTAAAAGCGTTAGGTGTGTGAATATGTGTTTTAGTGCTAGAGATAGAACCCAGGGCCTCTTTCACACTAAGCAAGTCTCCCCCACTGAGCTGCACTGTGCCCTTTATGCACAGATTTGATAACCAATACAAGTCCTCAGCAGACCCTGACCATAGGAACATTATTGCCATAGCCCATCATGGGATGCCCCAGTTTCCACTGGGCTCTCTAGGCAACAGGGAAGATAGACTGGTCTGTCACCAAATTTTATTTATGCCACTGACTATGTCAGGACATGTAGGAGTTTTTGGAATTAGTGAAGTGGGGATTTTCAGACTGCCTTCCCCGCACAGGGCTTTCCCGAAGCTCTGTTTGCCTAGAGACAGCCTTTCCCATCTGAGGACTAGCTGTAACTGGCCAAATGCCAGAAATTTGAACTGGGCATACATGGTCACTTAGGCAGCCTGCTCATCCCATCTGTGGTACTTGATGGCTGCAGGTCAGCACTACACAGAAAGTGGAAAGGAGGCTCCAGAGTAAACAGAGGAGGAGGCAGGAGAGCCCTGCAGGGGTTACTCCTGCTCCGCCATCTGCGTGGACTTCCCTCAGCCTCAGTGCCTGTGAGCACCACTGGAGAACAGGACTACACAGAGGAAAGGCGAGAAAACAAGGTGTGCCCTCAGATGTCAGCACACTAAGCCAAGCCTGGCAGCACCCACAGCAACAATCGCAGAGGATGAGTCCTCGCGAGGAAACTGTACCGTGGGGCTAAGGATGCCAGTGACGCTCATGGCCCTGCTGGTCCCATCCTGAGCTAGTCATAGAAGCCTCTACCGCTGCACCAGACTAGACCTCAACCCTCAACCGCACCAACACTGGCCACCCACAGGGCTCCTGCCTCACACCGTGCAGGAACAGCTGCCCTAGCATTTGAGAGAGTAGTAGGAAGCGTTAGAAGGGTAGCCGGAACACATGGGGGTGCCACCCGAATGCTGGGCACTCCAAACACAGGCACAGAAGGACTGATTGGTTTATCAAAGATGTGGTCTGAAAAGTTTGAGGGGAAAATTTTGCTGCAAGATTGTTTCTTAGAAATGATAAAGAAGCTTCACCCATAATAATTCAAGAAGATGGCTGCCCAAACAAGACCGGAACAAGTACAGCGCCGACAGACATGCTTGTGTGGAAGGAGGAAATCTCACAGGGCCCCGCCCATGAACAAAGACTTCTCAGGAGTGCCAGGAGCAGGAGAAATAGTCTTCTCCTTTTATGAGCCTCCTAATTGGTTATCGAGGACCAAGTGGTCAGCCTTGAAACCATATTCACAAAGTGACATTAACCAGAGTATTTGTATAGTTAGGTTGTAGTTATATATTTATACATTAATTTACCCATAAATATGTAATAATAACAAATTTTTTAAAGGCCATGGGTTAAAGAGAGAGAGCAAAGTGGGGATGGTGGCATAGAGGGAGTTGAAGAGAAGGGCGGGGAGGGGAAAATGATGTAATTATCTTTCTATTTCAAAAAAATAAATGAAATATTAGAGTAAAATGTGAAAGAACTTTTTTTTTTAGTTTTACAACTTGGGAGTGGAAAAGGCTTTCTTTAACAAAAACATTAATTCCCCAGATAAGAAGAGATTGGAGCCCATGAAAGTGGACACTTCTATATGATGCAAGACACTGTTAGTCAAGTTGTAATTTTTAGCAGCAAACTGTGAAATACAGAACACTTGGCAAACAAAAGATTGCTAGGTATTTTAAATGAGATGTAAAAATGGTTCCTACAATTGATAGGGAGCGAACAGTCCAATAGTAATCTAGTGACTGAACAAATAATCCTTAAAAGAAGAAATCCAGAAGAGGTGTTGATACGCCTGAATGGACATGCCATTTTGAAACCCATTCTTCTGTACACTGATTACATATGCTGATAAGCACTTTTCAAAGAAGAAACACTGGGGCTGGAGAAATGGCTCAGTGGTTAAGAGTACACGCTGCTCTTCCAGAGGCCCTGAGTTCAGTTCCCAGCCTGGGACTCCAGCTCTGGGGATCTGATACATCTGACCTTCATAGGCACCAGCCCACACATAATTAGAGAGAGAGAGAGAGAGAGGGAGAGAGAGAACACAATGATTAATAGGCATATGAGAAGACACACTTCACAGTTCAAACAGCAATGAGAAGACAGACAGAGACAAACCATAAAGATTGCCTACAGTGGAGCCAAACTCCTAATGTTGGCAGAAGTATTAATAGATTGGCCAATCTACTTGAAAATGGCATGTGGGTCCTGTCTGCCAAAAATATAAGACGCATACACCTCTGAGCCAGGGCTTTGCTTCTACAAACCGTCAGTGAGAAACACTCATACGTGTTTATTCAGGAAAAATAGCAAGATTTCTACCGTGGCCTTCCGGGAAACTGAAAAACTGCAACTGGCAGCCGAAGTTGACTTCAAGATACAGTACAGAAAGATCTGCCTACCATTCTTCTCACCCCGCTGTTGAGTTTCAGAACAGTAGTCAGGGCTTGGTCGGCACCTCATTCAATAAAATAGCCACTGGCCACAAGGACCGCTTGAAAAAGTCCATCCCTGGTTGAGAAGGGCTGCGTGAACTGCACGTGAGACCTCAGAGTTCTAGGTGAGAGACCCGGCCTTTTGTTGGAGACCACTGCCCCTGACTGAACTCTCAGCCAGCGCCCTGACCTCCAGTTCCATCAACTAGGTCTTCCTACTGTAGAGGCCAGCTTCACTAGGGCACTTGGCCTCTGAAGGTCAGAGTAGAATTATATATACCCTGGTTTGGGCTTCCTGGTCTGGCAATAGAAACACACACAGTCCCGAGGGCCGCTGTTTCATATTTTAGAAGAGAAGAAAGAGAAAAAAGGAAAAGCAACAAGAAACTCCTTAGCAGAGCCCAGTGCACATGGCCAGGCTGATGGCCAAGATGCCTTTTCTTTTAGTTCTCAGACACAGAGGCCTCTGCTTCTTAGTGAGTGTGACAGGCACCAAGGCATTTGATCTGGGAACTAAGCAGGGTGGTAACATCTACCAGGCTGGCAGTCACTGTGGTGACAGGGTGACATAGTGGTCACCATGGTGATGGGACTAGAGAGGCCTTTGGCCATCAGTCCCAGTTTTCTGCATGGTAGCTCTAATGACAGAATGGTCACCATAGAAACCATGGGCCCTCTCAGGAGCACAGAGGCCCTGGCAGAAGAAATCTACTCCACACCTGGTGAACAGAGCACGCTTGGAACAGAAGGGTCAACTGTGACTGAGCCCAGAGAAGAAAACTGGGATGTGAGGGACCGAGTTACCTGTTACCTCATTATTCAAACGCCATCCCCAAGCTTCTGGGGAGGAGGAGGGGGCAGAGCTTTCCTGCTGGGACTGTCTAGAGGCCACCAGTTCCTAACAGCTCAGCATCGCTGGAAGAAAGTCAGTCAACACTGAGGACGTTTTTTCCTGGGACCACGTGGCTCCTCCCGGAGAAGGCTGGGCCTGAGGAGGCCTTGCTGAGGAAGGGCCTGAGGAGGCCTTGCTGGGGAAGGGTCCTGAGAGAACAATGAAAAGGAGGAAACTGTGACTTCACCAGCCTGAGGTGGACTGCATTCTCGGAGGCCCGGCCTGGTGCTGGCTGTGACTCTGTGGGAGAAGCCTGGGCTGTTTGCTTTGGAAATCTGGTGGGGGAACACTGAGGGGGTCCCAGCTCACCCGGGCTGGCGGCTGGCTGCACAGAGGCTGATGACAGAGCCAAGATGGAGGCCACCAAGAGGTAAAGGTATCTAACTCATCAGGCACTGTAGAAGCATCTGTTGCATGTCCCTGACCCTCACAGGACCTGCACCTCAGAATTGCTTTTATGTATAGAATCTTTAAGAAAGATGTATCTGGGCCCTTTTGGGCAGAAAGATCTCTGCTTCCTAGACTGGCATTGTGATCCTGGATTGGGGCTGCTCGGGGGTCTAGGAAGCAATCAATCTGCTGAGAGACCCTCAAGTCACGGGGGGGGGGAATCAGAGATCCTATTGGGGTGTTTGGGTGCCTGAAGTATTAGTGTGGCGAACCTACTGCCTGATTTTGACATTGTACTGAACACTCAAAACAAGTCAAAGGCCTCTTCCTCTTCCTGCTTTTCCTCTTCCCCCTCCTCTGGTCCTCCTCCTTCTCTCCTCCTCTTTCCCCTCTCTTTGCAGGAAGCACTTCACAAGGGGGCCTGAGGGCTGCTGTTCCATGATGAGAAACATAGGGCACCCCTTCTTCCAACAACAGAGAGTTCCAGATGTAGTCAGTGCTGGTCCTGAGCAGGGAGCAGGGGAGGAGATGAGGACTGTGCATTTGCTGTGAACCGTGAACACAGAGCACACTTACTTCTCCCAGTCCGGAGTGCGCGGGATTCAGTGACTTTAGGCACATTTGTCTCCTGGCTTCTCTCCTCTTTGTGTGAAGTGGCACAGTCAGCAGAAACACCTCCCAGCCTGCTCCTGGCAAATGTAATGATGTTAGGAGAAAAACAGCCAGAGCAGCCAGCCTGAGTGAGAGAGCCCCACACGACGCAAGTGGTGACAGGACAGGACCCCCGACCAAGTGCCACATGTGCCTGCCACTGATGCTTTGGTTTAGTTAAGAAATACCAAACAAGGGGGGTCACTTCATAACACTTCGGGGGTGGGGGTGGATGCCTTCCTGTTTAATTTCTACCCCTTCCTCCTTAGAGAACTGCAGGGCCAACTCTCCTTGTAAGCGGCTGTCCATGCCCTGGCTTCCCAGGGCTCCTTTAGGGACTCCCAATGCACACACGTGGGTGCATTTGTCTATTTCCGGTGTGTGCTTAGAGGTCCCCGACTTGACCAAGCTACACACAGGTAGACTCTCGGTAGCTAACGTAACAAGAAGCTGCCAGCAGGGCTGGAGTCAGAAGGCGTTAGCTGAGCTACCCTGTTTCTCCCAGACCCAGCAGCTTCCTAATTCCTGTTCTATCCCCATAGGCTGTGCCTATCCAAACCTCTGGTTCCCAGTAGCTCCAGCTACCGACTTGCTACATCTGGGTCCTGCCAGAAGGAGTCTTCTGCAGGCACAGGCCAGATCTGGGCCTCTCTCTCACTCCCCAGTAATGAGTTTGTCCCTGAGGGGAGGTCTAGACCTCAGTGGGCAGACAGGCCAGGCTGAGTCAGAGGCTGCCATTTGGCCTCTTTGGGCCTATGAGTGATCACTAATTAATTAGAACAGTGATGTTTGCCTCCAGCAGCTGCTGAGAGGAGAAAGGAGAGCCGCCCGTCAGAACGGTCAGGTGCAGGGCTGATAGCCTCACTGGGGAGCCGGGGAGACAGGTCAGCACTGAGCTCACCAACCTGCAGCTCCCACCCTGTGTAATGGGAGTCTCCTGCTGCCACCAGGACAGACTGTCACAAGCATAAGGGCTCAAAGCTGTACACACTTGCTATGTTCCGGAGTCTAAAATGGGTCCCCTGGGATTAAAATAAAGGCCCCTTTTAGGCACCATAGAAGAAGGCATTTCCTTTCCCTTTCAAGCTTCTACAGGCCAGCCAAACTCCTGGCCTTCCCCCATCCTTCATTCCATTTTCAAGGGTGGGATCTCCGTCTTTCTCACCTACACTTTCACCATCACACGATCTCTCCCCCTCCTTCACCCTTGGGATAACACTGGTCCAAACAGATAGTCCGGCATCAACTCATCTCAAGTCACTAACCAAGTGACATCTTCCAAGTCTCTCTTAGCACCTAAAATGACATAGTCACAGGTCCCGAGACTTGGGACATCTGTAGGAAACCATGACTCCACCTCTGATGCCATCCTGTCTCCCACCTTAAGACCCTCCCACAACCACGAGCCCTTCCTTGCCTCTCCCCACAGTCTTATCCTTTATTATCTCAAAATGGATTTGAGAACATTCTCTTGCCAGTGACAAGTACAGTCCAGGCCACACCTTCTTTGGCACTTTCACTTTATGGTTTATCTGTGGCCATTTACCTGTGGCCAAAATATTGTGAAGAAACTCCACAAATAAGCCAACAATAATTTTTACTTCTGGCTTTATTAATTAGATGCTTATGTACATCTGTGTCAGGGAATATACACATGTGAGTCCAAATGCCCTCAGAGGCTAGAAGAGGGCCTTGGATCCACTGGAGCCGGAGTTACAGGTGGTTGTGAACCATCTGACGTGGGCGCTGGGAACCGAACTCTGGTCCTTTGCAAGAGCAGCACACATTTCTTAAGTGCTATGTCTCCAGCCCAAAGAATGAGTTTAAAACTGTGTGTTGTTCTGCGTAGTGTATAAAAGCTCTCACGCTTTTTTTTTTTTTTTTTTTTTTTGCAAATCATACTTTTGTCAAGCGTATCCACTATTTACTGTATATAAAATAAAAATTGGGCAGGTGTTTACTACCTGCCCAATAGTCATTAAGGAGTCCTCTATCAGATTGATTGACAAATGTCTCAGACTTCGGTTCAAGTAACATTTGTGCGGTAGCCTGACTCCTCCATGAGGCCTAGTTTCAGTCACTCACTCCGTCTCATGACCCAGGTATTGCATGACCCCTCCTCACAGGAGAAAGGCAACTACAGTAGAACAGTGTCTTTCTAAAGAACAGTTGTCATGGAGTGTCATTATATCATTGTTTTGTTATCAGCTACTACTGCTGACATCAATTATACTTCATCATAGGAATGAGTTCATAAGAGAAACATGTATGTATATATGTGTATATGTGTGTGTGTGTGTGTATACATGTATACATGTTCTCTGTTTCCCAAGTGTTCATGCATCCACCCAGGATCTTGAAATGCATCCCCTCAAAGATAAGAAAAGCTTACTTACACATAGAGTTTTAATTAAATTCTTACATTTAAATATAAAGTAACCACGTGGGGGGCGCAGCACTGAGGAGGGATAAAGAGGCACGGTGGGCTGTGCTCAGACACGGCCAAGGTCACATCCTTTCATACTAGACCCTCCTGCATGGCCCAGGGAGTCATGGGCCAGGTATGTGAAAGGAGGGAGCCCCTGATATGGATGCCGTTAGTGTGCTGCGAATGGGATGCACATCCTCAGCCTTCCTGTCCAGCCTGCACAGGGAAGGCTCAACAGGAGGGAATATTGTCCCTTGGTTGTTTGTCCTGTGAGGGCTCGAAAGTAGGAAATGCCTTCAGGATTTATGGGGTCTTTCAGCTCCTGAGTACAGGAGAGAGACCCACTGATACCCAACCCACGGAAACAGGAGTCGCCCGTCTACCATGTGGCCTGCTCCTCATAAACAGTCTTGGCATTTGACTGCCTCTGTGTGCCAAAAACTCTCAGTGCTTCCTCCATTGCCAGGGAGAGGCCTCATGTTGGCCGACTGCCAGGACTTCCCTGGTGCTGACTCATTGGATTGATTATAAAAGCAGAACCTGAGGTGAGGGTTCAGTGCCCGAGATTTAGGAGTCCCTGTGAGGCAGGCCCAGCCTTTGCACTCCTGTAGGCGCTGGCTACTGGGGCCCCTGGGAAGAGGCCATGGCTTCCGGTTTTGGTGAATAAAAATTAGAATACTCATTCAGGTTTGCATTTCGGACAAACAACAAATGTCTCATATGTGTCTCAAATAGCCAAACGGGCACTGTATTCTCTTTGCCCAATTGAAGGAAAGAGTAAGTCCTCAAGTCTTTCCAGGTGAGCTCAGTACATTTGGAGAGCAAGCCTCAGGAATGAGTCCATTTGTGACCTGTTAGCAGCCATAAAGGAGCCTTAGGGAGGAGCCATGGCCCAGCAGGCACCACGGTAACCACAGAAATATTTGCAACGAGCAAGCTGATTAGTCATACACACAAGCATGCCCATCATAGAACTTATCAAGTGTGACGTAACTAGGTGGGTGATCTGTACAATGCTTTTGGCCGTGCTTTACCTAAAGAGCGTTTTAGTGGTGGCTCTTGGGTGGGCGTCACATCTCTCTCTCACTTTACCCCTGGAGGGCTAGGCTCCTATGGACTAATCCCGCCACCACTAGCTTAGCCCCAGAACACCTTTTCAAACTGGCTGCAAAGGTGGCTAGAGAGATGTCTTAGGAAAGTTCTGGCTGAGAAAGCGTGAAGACCGAGTCTGCAAGCCGGAGCCCAAACAAAAGCCGAGCATGGTACCGCACGCCCGAAATCCCAGAGCTGGGAAACTGGAGACAGGAGGGAGGCTACGCGGGCCTTTCTGTCTCGTTTCGCCAAATCAGCAAGCTCCAGGTTCAGTGAGAGACCTTGTCTCAGACAGTAAGGTGACAGGGCCCCTGAGATGGCTCAGTGGACAAAGGTACTGGCTGACAAGCCTGGTGACCCGCGTTTGATCCCCAGAGCCCACATGTTGGAAAGGGGAGAACTGACTCCTCAAAGTTGTTCATTGACTGCTTCAGGCATGCCATGACGTGCATGAACACGCATGCACACACACCATGTTTTAATGGCTACAAAAATCCTGAGCAATTCACTCACCAGGAAGGCTAAGAGGGGCACCTTGGCTGAGAGTATCTGGAAAAAGGCAGCAGATAGAGTGGATAAAGCCCCTCAACGCATTTAGGCAAAGCCCAGCCCACTCCATTACGCCATCCCAGAGAACTTCAGCCTCTTAGAAGTGGGCAAAGTGGCTGGAAGGCTGGATGTCAGGAGACATTTTTGGATTGGGGCCACTTGGCAGAGACAACACATGTTGAGTTAGGAGGAGGGGCTCTATCAGCAGATCTTGGGGGTTCCTACAGAAGGGAGCTTGTTGTGGTTTAATGTGAAATATCCTCATGTGTTTGAACCCTTGGTCCCCAGCTGGTGGCGCTGTTTGGGAAGGCTGTGGAGCCTGTAGGACATAGAGCCTCCGTGAAGAAAGTGGATCTGGGAGTAGGCCTTGAGGGTGGATAGCTTTGCTCTATTTCCTGTGTAAGGTCTGATTCCCGGGTGTGGATACAATGTGACCAGCCAGCCTCCTGTTTTGCTTTATCCATGCCTGCTGCCAGGTCTTCCCACCGTGTAGGACTGTATCACCTAGAACTGCAAGCCAAGATAAGATAAGCCTGTTCTCCATTAAGCTGCCCCTGTCAGGGTATTTTATCTCAGCAACAGAAACTAACTTAGAGCTAGTGCTATCTCTGCTCAGCTCCCTCGCGTGCTCTTGGGATGGAGTGTTTACAAGGCAGAGCAAGGCAAAAGCCACCACTTAGGCGGCCCACCCCTCCAAAGCTGGTTGCTAGCCTTCTTCCAGTGAAACACCAGGGTTCCAGCACCTTGCAGGGAGTTGTCCTTCCCTCTCTCACTTGAGTCCCTGACCTCCTCCCTCCTGATCCATCCAGGGTCATTTTTAATGCCTGCTTCACCTCGTTTCAATTTATTTAGACTTCCTCTCCCTAAAGCTCAGGGATGGCTTGTTCACACCACTCCGTCCATTAAGGATGTTTTTGCTGTTCCAGATACCTAATTAAACTGAGCACATCTGAAGGCTTGTCATGTTACCTGGCCAACAGCCTAGAGGCCTGTGGTTTTCAGTCTCAGAAAGGCTCAGGTTAGCTTTCCTGAGTCTCTTGGCCTTCCCCCACATGGCTGCCAGATGTGTCCCAAGTGCCACAGGCACAGACAGACCAAGCAACCTTCCAGAAGCAAAAGTGAATAGCGCCTTGTCTTTGCGTGGCTCCAGAGACTGAGAGTAAAGAGGGACTGAAGAAGAGACAAACACGTGGACCTACAGAAAAGCTGGGAGCAGGAGCACTGGGCTCTTGGATGGAGGAGCCGCAGCACTGCAGGAGCTCGGTGTATGGTTAAGCAGGGAGGTGTGGTTAACCCTTACAGATGAACAGGAAGGCAGGCTCAGCTAACCTGAGTAGGAGCAGCCTCCATGGGGGAGCAGTCTTCAGACGACAAATGAGCTACAGTGGACGGTTTCCTGAACAAACTATCAATGCCCACGTATTGTCAGTGCTCTGAGCCTCACCCAGGGAAGGCTTCACCGCTCCAGTGGGGCTGGGACACTGGGGTCCTTGATGTGGCAAGAACACCCCCCCACACACACACACACAGGACTTCATTTGATCCCTACAGGGAGAGGCTTCTGTCACCACATCTCCTAGATACCTCATGGTCTAGAAAGCGGTCCATCAGATGAAGACAAGGAAGACAAGCCAGACAGCTCTGTGCCCCGTGCTGGGCATGCTACCGCCTGACTCTGAGCAGACGGAAGGCCCTATGGCAGTGACTCTCAACCTTCCTAATGCTATAACCCCTTGGTACAGTTGCTCATGTTCTGGTGACCCCCCCAACCCTAAAATTATTTTGTTGCTACTTCATAACTGTTAAGTTTGCTACTGTTATGAATCGTAATGTAAAACGTGATATTTTCAATTGTCTTAGGTGACCCCTTGTGAAAGGGTCATCCGACCCCCCAAAGGGGCTGCAACCACAGGTTGAGAACTGCTGCCCTGTAGTCAGGCAAGAAGGGACACTAGCTCTTTAAGAAACAAAAGAAGGGGGCTAGAGAGGTGGCTCAGAGGTTAAGAGCACTGTCTGCTCTTCCAAAGGTCCTGAGTTCAATTCCCAGACACCACATGTTAGTTCACAACTATCTATAATGAGATCTGGTGCCCTCTTCTGGCCTGTAGGAGTAAGTGCAGGCAGAACACTGTATACTAAATAAATAATCTTAAAAAAAAAGAAAAGAAAAGAAAAAAGAAACAAAAGATATGCATCTGCTCCACCTTAGAAGCAGCACAGCTGAGAAGGTTGCCCAGGGCCATAACAGTTCAAAGTCACAGGGCACCAGACATGTGAGACCAGAGACCAATTGCAGGCACATCCCGAGGTCACACAGCCTCTGGGTGGCAGAGCCATTGCTAAGTGCTAGGTACTCTTGATGGGCCAGGCCTGGGGTTCTGGACCTGCAGGAGGCACAGTCTCCTGCTTCCCTGGCTCCACCTCATAGAATAGAAAACTATACCCTTAGCAAAGAGAGCAATGCCGGGGCGCCAACGCTGACAGGCCACCAGAGCTGAGACTTGAGGTAAAGGAGAAGAGGAACCCCTGCTGTGGGCTTTGCTTTTGGGGGAACTCACTCTTCCATTCAGTAGAGGCAGCCTGAGTTCCAGGAAGCCCTGGCCGTCTTGACCGGAGGCCTTTTTGGGCTCAGCTAGCCTTAGGCCCCTAAAAACAGAAAATCTTTGCGAGCAGCTGGCTTTATCTTCTAACCCCGATGCAGTTCTGTCGAATGTTCTGGCATCAGACCCCTATGTGATAAGGATTGATGCAGTAGTTTTTGGGGGGATGAATTGCTCGTGGAAGGAAGCTACAAAGAGTCCTCTACCAGCACGGAGACCTCCACCCCTGCCCTCCATCCCAGTATCAGAGCCAGAATGATGGCATCCCTGGTCCTAGATGCCCAAAAGACTTCCCAGGAGACTATTGTGTCTGTGTCTGGCATCATCCTCTGCTCTTCCTTCTAAATATACATATGATATTACTACAATGGCGTCCACTTCTTTGAGCCAAATGTGGTGATGCCCACTTGTAATCCCAACACATGGGAAGTGGAGACAGGTGGCTCAGGAGTCCAAGGCCAGCCTCAGCTCCATAGCGAGCCCTCCCCTCAAAACTCAAAACCAAAACATAAAACCCCTCTTCATAGGTGCAGTTTGGTAAGTTTGGTCAAACGCAAGCCCTATCACCATCAAGACTCCTTCCATCGAGCTGGGAAGTGCACAGTTTAACCCCAGCGCTCGGGAGGCAGGGGAGGTGAATCTCTGAGTTCCGGGACAGCCTGGTCTAAAGAGCAAGTTCCAGGACAGCCTGAGGTTACACAGAAAAAAACCTTATCTCAAAAAAACAAAACAGCAACAACAAAAGACTCTTTCCATCCCCTGGTGATGGGCAAAGAGATACCTTGGTGATGGTGGTGTTCTGTTATCAGTCAGGGGTAGAGCAGATGGCAGTCCTTTGTTCATCTTAGCTTGATGCCTGGCTTGGTGGCCAAAGCTGTTTCATGCCCTAGGGCACATAAAAGGGAAAAATCCTTCCATCACTTCAAGAGGCCCTTCTTGATCCAGCCTCCTCGCTGTCAATCACTCCTCCTATGCCCGTCCCAGGTAATCTACTCTTTTCTCCTTTTCCACAATGTCTGTAACTCGAACCCCGGAGCCCAGCCTGCTGTGTCTGGTTCTTTCCTTGGCAGCGAGCTTTGCTGTGTCAGCAGCATGCTGCTCTTTGCCCCTTCCCACTGCTTGGCAGTGTCAGCACCTGGTTGTCCCCAGCCTAAGCTGTCATGTGTGTAAAGTTTCTGTGAACATTCTAGCACACGCCTCTGTGTGCGTGTGGGTGTTCCCTTGGCGAGCAAGTGTGTGGAATGGCATCGTGCAAGTAGACATTCAACCTCAGAGGAAACTGCCGAAGTGTTTTCCAGACGGGAGGTGGCATGCGTCTTTCCCAGCACAGTCAGCACCACCACCCCCCACCACCCCCCCCCCCACCCCCCGTTGCTGCACATCCTCCGCTGCTCCTCCTTGCGTCCATGTTTTAAATTGGAGCCGTCTGGAGCTAGGCGATGGCATAGCAGTGTGACCTTAACTTCCACTTATCTTTTGACTAATGATGCCATAGATGTTTTTGGACATTCTTTAAAAAAAAAAAAAAAATAGGTGTGTTGTCACCTTATTGAGTTGGCAAGGCTCTTCATGTATACCAGCCCCGAGTGTGCTTGCTAAGGTGAGTGGCTGTGTATAGATCCTGAGGGCGTAAGTCCACATGTGTTTCTATGAACTGTGCCCACGCCCTCTACTTCCATAGTCTATACCCCAGCATCTCTCACCCATGCCCCCCCAGCTCCCGTTATATATTTGTCCCTCCTTCCAGATCTTTTTATTGTTGTTTTTTATTTGTTTGTTTGTTTTTTGAGACAGAATTTCTTTGTGTATCCCTGGCTGTCCTGGAATTTACTCTGCAGACCAAGCTGGCTTCAAACTCAGTAATTTACCTGCCTCTCTGCCTGTGCCTGTGCCTGTGCCTGTGCCTGTGCCTGTGCCTGTGCCCCTGCCCCTGCCTCTGCCCCTGCCTCTGCCTCCTGGCCTCTGCCTCTGCCTCTGCCTCCTGGCCCCTACCCCTGCCCTTGCCTCTGCCTCCTAGCATCTGCCTCTGCCTCTGCCTCCTGGCCCCTGCCCCTGCCCCTGCCCCTGCCCCTGCCTCTTGGCCTCTGCCTCTGCCTCCTGGCCTCTGTCTCTCTGTCTCCTGGCTTCTGCCTCTGCCTCTGCCTCCCAAGTGCTGGGACTAAAGGCATGCACCATCACTCCTCAGACTTCCTTTTCTTCCTCTAAAGGCTATGTCTTGCAAGTCTGTGTTAGGCTCAGGCATACATAGGCACAAAGCCCCTTGTCTTGCCTCCACCAAAATGAGTTCTGAATCCGAATACAGAGATGCCAGCTGGTGTGGCTCTGTACATTTTGGCTAGCTTTAGCTGAATTTCTGCAGTGGGTACCATGGCCTTCGCAGGGTGAAGGATGTCCTCGACCCCTTGTTTCCCCGGCAGTAGACACTCAGTCCTAACCTTCCTGGTCAGGAACCTAATACGCCATTCGTAATGTTGGCAGTCCTCGAGCAGCCCAGGAGCGCAAGGAGAAGCTGCCAGTGTTGGGGACAGTAGGCCATATGGCCAGTGTTCTGCCATCTTGTCAGAGCCTGCACCTTTAGGCTTCCATTTCTCCAGCAGTCTGTCATTTACCAGAAACCAGCTGACCCTGTTGTGGTTCAGCAGTTAGACTAAAGATGAGATTAAGATGGAGCCACCCTGTTATGGTTTATCAGTTAGACTAGATAAAGATAGAGCAAAATATTGGGTGTGGCAGAACATTATGGCCTGCTTGGAACTCCCCGTGTCTTGAGATAGCATGCTGCTGGGCTGCCATAGCAATAGGCTGCCCTATCACCTGCCTTATAAATACTGCTGCTTGAAAAATAAAATTTGAGGGCTTGATCAACGACTCAGACTTGCTCTCCTTTGTGTCTTGTATTTTCATACAGGTGAATCTCCTCCTGAGCTTTAGTTGAACCCCCACGGGTCGGGGTCATGCCAGTCTGAATTTCCACTAAACTATCTCTCTCACCGGCTAGACGCTAAACTCCCTGGAAGTCAGACACCAGTTTCTAGAAGTTATTCCTTAGGCCACACATATGACTAAAGCCGGAACAAGGTGGAGGAGAATAGCACAGTCGTGCAAAGGATGCCACGCAAAGTGTTCTGTATTCCCTAAACGTGGTTGTCCTGAGTACTGCAATATATAGGTAGACAGACAGACAGACAGATAAAAGAAACAAGTCACTTTTGTAACCTCAAATTGAGCACAGACTTGATTCTCAGCAGTATTGAAAAAATGAGTGATTCTCATGCCCTGATCATCAGTCCTAGCATTGGGCGTTCGCTAGGCCACATTTTACTGCTGTAACCAGTCCTACCTAAGACTGTATTTCTCACCACGTAGTTCAGTGTGGGAGGCCTGACAGCTTGGGAGCTTCTCCACATAGTTGGAAATCCAGGCTTCTTCAATTCCATGGCTGTGGCCACTCCCTAAAGCCAAGCTGTCATCTGTGTCTAAGCTGAGGAAAGGCGGGCAGACCTACGCTCTTCTTAGGCATGTGGGCCTGGAAATTGTCCAGTCCCTTGGAGGCAGCTTGCTGTAAGAAAAGCTGAGAGAGACACAGTAGCCAAGAGCTCATCAGCAGCAGCATAGTGGACGAAGAGGTCATGTATCTGGGCCCACAGATGATGACCTCTTCCATAGCCCGCTCCTCTGTGTGTCTCCACTCCACACCTCCTCCTCACACAGAGAATACACATCAGCCCGTGCAGCTCCTGCACCCAAGGCAAAGTACGGGATCTCAGAGAGGCAGGAGACAGAGCTCCCCATGCATGCAGACAATGCTGCTAGTTGGTCGTCATCGTGAATGAAAAGCTAGTTAACGATCTACGGTGGGACAGGAGAGCATGCTTAGGGGATCTGTGTTAGGTTTCCATCACTGCGATAAACGCCTGACATAATCAACAACATAGAAAAAGAAAAGGTTGACTTTGGCTCACGATTTGTTAACTGTCTCTGCCCTTGACTGGTTGGCTAGTCCTGCGCCTTGGGACCTGTGACACAATTCTCATGGGAGAGTGTAATGGAGTAAAGCCACTCATCTTGTGCCTAGAAAGTGAAAGAAAGAAAAGGCGGGACTCACACCACGCTGTCATGGGGCACATCCCCAGCTCCACCCCCATGCTGTGACATAAAGTGTTCCCTATCCCTATTGGACCTTGGGAGGGCATTTAAGGACTAAACTTAAGTGTCAGATGCCATTTGGAAAGGGAACGAACGAGAAGCAAAAACCCATAGCAAAGAGCGTGTAGCACCGCGCAGGACCTGGGTGGACGCGGTGAGTGTATTCCTGAGAACACTCGCTCCTCCTCTGGGGCTCGCTCATGCGCTCCCCAGCTTCAGCCACACTGTTGGAAGATTTGTGGACACGCTGAGTGTCCACACTTCCTCTCACAGCCCAATCCCGCCTGCTAGTATATGGGTCCCAAGAATTATCTTGGTTTGGGTTTGAATAATCAAAGACTTCTTTTCAAACCCAGCCTATAGGCCCCCTACACCCCCAAATCTTCATAGATATCTCCTTTCTTTTCCCATACAGAACTGCCAGTGGATCTTCCTGCTGTAGCTTAAATATCTCCCTATCTTCTCCTAACAGTGGGACTTAGATGCCTCTGGGATAGCACATTGGGGTGAGAGGTCACATCAAATTAATCCAGCCAGTGTGAGTCCCTTTGCTTAACGATGCGTCAAAACCAGCCTTTGCCATGGCTTCCTGGGGGTTGTTCGCTCCAGTTTTGGAACAGTCAAGAAGTACTTCACAGCTCTGGCCCTGCTGAGGTGCCACGTGGTGCCTGAGTAGTATCAGTAACGACACAAAGGGTGTGGCCGCGATTAAGGGAGTAAAAAGCCCACATTTCCTGTGAGAGCAGAGTGTTTACCAGTCGTTCTCTCTCTTTTTATTGTGATGAAATATGCATACCATAAAGTACGCCGTTTGTAACCATTTGAAAGATTTTAAGATTTGTGTGTGTGTGTGTGTGTGTGTGTGTGTGTGTGTGTGTGCGTGTGCGCGAGCACATAAGAAGGCATCAGAACCCTTGGAGCTGGAGTTACAGGTCACTGTGAGCCACCTAGAGTGAGTTCTGAGAACCAAATTCATATCTCTGGAAGAACAGCAAGCAGTCTCAACCACTGGGCTGTCTCTCCAGGACGCATGTTGATCGGTTCTTTTTTTTTTTCATAGTTTTTAATAATACAGTTTGGGGGCTGGAGAGATGATGGCTCAGAGGTTAAGAGCACTGACTGCTCTTCCAGAGGTCCTGAGTTCAGTTCCCAGCAACCACATGGTGGCTCACAACCGTCTATAGTGTGATCTGATGCCCCCTTCTGGCCTGCAGGGGCACACAGACAGACCACTGTATACATAATCAATCAATCAATCAATCAATCATCAATCAATAAAAATTTGGGCCAGGTGGTGGTGGTGTATGCCTTTAATCCCAGCACTCAGGAGGCAGAGGCAAGCAGATCTGTGAGTTTGAGGCTAGCCTGGTCTACAAAGCGAGTCTAGGACAGCCAGGGCTATTACACAGAGAAACCAAACAGAACAAACAAACAAAAAAAACCAACAAAACAAGAAAATAACTTAGTGGTATTAAGTACTAACATTGTATAACTCCCCACAATTTCCAAAACCCATTTAATCATTCCATTCGGAAACTGACTAACTTCCTATGCCTACTCTTTCTGTTTCAACGACTTACCTGTTTTATTTACAAAAGAGGAATCATCACGCCCCTTTATATCAGGCTTATTTTATGTAGCATAATGTTGTGGAGGTTGATCTGTGTTATAGTGTGTATCAAAACTTCATTCTTTTCCATGGCTAAGTAGCATTTCCTGGTTTGCACAAGTGTCTTTTCCTTCTTTCATTCATCAACTGATAGGTAGTTTGGGGCGGTGTGTTTACCTTTTGGCTGTTGTGAGTAGCACTCCTATGGCTCCTATGACTGACAAGTATTTGTTTGAGTCCCTGTTTCACTTCTTTCTTTCTTTCTTTCTTTCTTTCTTTCTTTCTTTCTTTCGTTTGTTTTTTGAGACAGGGTTTCTCGGTGTAGCCTTGGCTGTCCTGGACTCACTTTACAGACCAGGCTGGCCTCAAGCCCACAGACATCCGCCTGCCTCTGCCTCCCCGAGTCCTGTTCCAGTTCTTTAAGAGATTTGCTTAGTCATGCAATTGCTGAGTCATATGGAACCTCTATGTTTAACTTTGCGATGAGTCACCAAGCCGTTTTGCACAGCAACTGAATTGTTTACATCCCCAGCGGCAGTACACAAGGGATCCAAACATCCTTCCCTGTCAGCACACCATCATGGCCAACAACACTTGCTATTTTCTGTCCCCCTTACTCAGCCTCTTTCTAAGATAACTCTTTTAGGGGATGGGTGTCTCACAGTGACATTTCCCCAGGGACTAGCAACACCTGTTCTCGTCATTTTTTATCAGCTCTTAAGTCTTCTGGAGAAAAAGGTCTGTTCTAATCTTTCTCTTCTTCTTGCTGAGTTATAAGAATTTTTCTTATTGACAGATGTGACCCAAGGCCTTTCTAGATTTGTAAGTCTGTTCTTCCATCACTGCTCTCTTGATAGCGTCCTTCAGCCCACTAGGTCTGCTCTTGTTATCATTTTCCTTTTTAAAAATTTTATTTATTTACTTTATGTATATGATCATTTTGTTTGCCACAAGAGGACATCAGATTACATTATATTATATATAATATATATTATATATAATACATAGTATAATATATTACATAATATTAGATATTAAATAGATGGTTGTGAGCCACCATGTGCTTGCTGGGAATTGAACTCAGGACCTCTGGAAGAGCAGACCGTGCTCTTAATCTCTGAGCCATCTCTCTAGCCCCAAGATGGGGCTCATCCTGCCTCATCCTTCTGAGCCTCTAGAGCCTCTAGAACTACTGGAATAGGCCACCACATATGACTCTTAGATGTTGATGAAGTCTGATTGTTCCAGTGTCCTTGGTGATACATTTAAAAGTTATTCCAGGGCTCGGTGTATAGCTCAGTGGCAGAGCACTGGCATAAAGACCTAGACTTGATCCTCAGCACTACAAAACAGTTAAAAGAGAGGTTTTTTTTTGTTAACTCCAAAAAGATTTGTCCTGTATCTTCTAAGAATGCTCTGATTCCACCACTTCAATCCACTTCTTTGTAAATTAATTTTAAAATCTTATTTAAAGATTTATTTATGACTGTGTATACAGTGCTCTGCCTGCACGTACACCTGCAGGCCAGAAGAGGGCACCAGATCACATTATAGACGGCTGTGAGCCACCATGTGGTTGCTGGGAATTCAACCCAGGACCTCTGCAAGAGCAGTCACTGCCCTTTACCTCTGAGCCATCTCGCCAGCCCTGTAAATTAATTTTTGATGAGCATATAAAGTAATGGCTTTCATTGTGACGTCCTCACACACACACATCTAACACCACCACCTGAGTCCATCCCCCATTGATCACCTCAGGTTCACGTTTGTTATGGTATTGGGAAAGAATTCACCTTCAGTCTTATGTACAGGGCTGTCAGATTTGTCCAGCATCATTTGTTGAAGGGATTGCTTATGTTCCATTGAACTGTCTTAGTACTTTTGTCAAAAATCAAGTGACCATGAGATATGATATTTTGTTTCACTGAGCTCTATGTCTGTCATTAAGCCAATGTCTATCATAATATTCTTTCGGTCCCTAGGCTACTTTGCAGTAACTTTGAAACTGAGGCTATTTGCTGTGACTTTCCCAGCAGCGCTGCCTTCCCATGCATAAGTGCGGTGCCGTCCATTTGTGGAGGTGTCCTCTTGTTTCTTTCCGTAACGCTTTGCAGTTGTCAATGAGTCTTCTGCCCCCTTGATTTTATTCTCAAGTAGCTCCTTCTTTGGTGCTGTTGTAAATGGAGTCACTTTTACACTTTTTTCCCCCCCGAGACAGAGTTTCTCTGTGTAGCCTTGACTGTCCTAGACTCGCTTTGTAGACCAGGCTGCCCTCGAGCTTACAGTGATCCACCTGCCTCTGCCTGCCTCCTGACTGCTCGGATTAAAGGCATGCACCACCACACCTGGAACTTTTAAAAATTACTTGTTGCTGGTGTATAAAAATGACTAACTGGGGCCTGGAGAGATGGCTCAGTGGTTAAGAGCGCTGCCCACTCTTCCAAAGGTCCTGAATTCAATTCCCAGCAACCACATGGTGACTCACAACCATCTACAGTAGTGAGGCCTGGCGCCCTCTTCTGGTGGACAGGCATACATGAAGGTGAAACACTGTATACTTAAATAAATAAATCTTTAAAAAAAAATGACTAACTGGGTGAGGTGGCACAGGCCTTTAATCCCAGCACTCAGGAGGCAGAGGCAGGTGGATTGCTGTGAGTTAGAGGCCAGCCTGGTATACAAAGCGAGTCTAGGACAACCAAGGCTACACAGAGAACCCTGCCTTGAAATAACAAAACAAAACAAAACAACAAGCAAAAACTGGCTTTTCTGTGACGATTTTTATATCCTGCAACTTCAGTGAATTTGGTGCATTAACTCGAACATTTTTATGGATTACTGGGACCTCCTACAGATATGGTGATGTCATCTGAATTGAAGATAATTTGAAGTCAATTTGGACACCGAAGAAAATTTTATAAATTAAGCCACTTGTAAATAGCTAATTTCTTTTTTTCTCACAGTTCTCACAGTCTGGGAAGTCCAAGATCAAGTTGTTGTGTGGTCAGGGCCCATTCCTCATGTCTGTCTGTCTGTCTCTGTCTGTCTCTGTCTCTCTCTCTCTCTCTCTCTCCCTCTCTCTCTCCAGAGTTTCTCTGTCTAACAGCCTTAACTGTCCTGGACTCACTCTGTAGGTGAGGCTGGCCTCGAACTCACAGCAATCTGCCTGCCTCTGCCTCTCTGAGTGCTGGGATTACAGGCAAGCGCCACCACGCCCAGCACTCAGGTCTCATTTTCTATGTCAACACGCAGTATAAGGGGCAAGAAGCTCTCTGGGGCCTCTTCCGTGACCGCATTCCTGACGGCTCTGCTCTTGTGACCTAACTGCCTTTTAGAGTCCTCACCCTAAGATCATCTCACTGGACGATCTTATTAGGATTTGAGAGTAAAACGCATGCATTCTGTAGCCCTTTTCAGTTTGGGTATCTTTATTTGTTTTTCCTTCCCCAATTGTCCGGGCTAGACACTTCAGCACTGCGTTGCTCAGAAGCGGAGATCATGGGATTCCTTGTCATGTCCCTGCCTTAGTGGAGGAGAAGCTGAGTATGATGTCAGCTGTGTGTCCTCCTCTGTGACATGTTCACAGGTCTCACGGACTGGGACTTCATAGGAGCCACAACTGTATCTTCTTACACTGTCCTATCCTATCCTGGTCTCCTCTCGACCACAAGCAGTTCCCAGCTGTCTCCCTCACATGCCCCCTGTAGCATTTGCTATGCAGGAGGCTTACTGGGGAGCGGAGGGGATGATTTCTGGCTGGTTTTGTTCATCTGAAATCTCTCACTGTCCCCTTTCTGCCGGAGACTACTTTGGAAGGCCACAGAATGCTTGCCATAGCCCCCCCCCCCCCCCCCCGCCAGTGCTTTAAGATGTCACCGTCTGGCCTGTGCAGCTTCTAATGAGAACTGGCCTCTCAGTCCCCCTGCGCTGTGTGTCGAATTTCACTCTTCCCTTGCAGGTTTAATAAGTCTCCTTGTCTTTTGACACTGTGGCTATAATATTTCTCAGCCTGGATCACTTGGAGTTTGCATGTGCATCTGTATTCCCCATTACACTTGGAAAACTGCTTCGCCATTATCTCTCCAACTATTTTCCTGCCCTTTGTCGCCTCTCTTCCCCCTTCTAGAAGCAATTGCCTTTATGATGGTATGTTTGACAGGTCTCCTGAGTCCCTCAAGTTTTGTTCATTTTTTTTTCTCTCCCTTTTCTTTTTTCTCTTCTGCAGACTGAATACTTCCAACTGCCTTATTTTCAACTTCGCTGATTATCTTATGGCCTTTAAGGTCTTTGGTTGAGGGCTGGAAAGATGGCTCAATGCTTACGAGCACTGGCTGCTCTTCCAGAGGACCCAGGTTTGATTCCCAGCACCCACACAGTGACTTACAGGTTGTCTGTAAGTCCAGTGCCATGGGATCCAGCTCCCTCTCTCTGGCCTCTGAGGGCACCAAGCACACACGTGGTGCACAGACATACATACTGCTAAAACATCCCTACACATAAGATAAAAATAAATGACTTAAACAGAGAAACCCTGTTTCAAAAACCCAAAAATAATAAACAAATAACTTAAAACATCTGCCGCTGAGCCCTTCAGTGATGTTTGCATGTTCATTATTAGGCTTTTAAGCTCCAAAATCTCTATTGATTCCTTTTAAAACCTCCTGTGCTTTGTGGTGTGTGTGTGTGTGTGTGTGTGTGTGTGTGTGTGTGTGTGTGTGTGTTTCAAGACAGGGTCTCTCTGTGTACCCTTGGCTGTTCTGGGCTTGATTTGTAGACCAGGCTGGCCTTGAACTCACCAAGATCTGCCTGCCCCTGCCTCCTGAATGCTGGGATTAAAGGAGTGCGCCACCACTCCTGGCTACCTCCTGTGCTTTTATGATCATTTCTATATGTCTCCCATGACTCCCCTAATTCTCCAGACACTAAGCATGTCTGAGTGCCTAACTAATGGTTTCTTTTGAGTTCTTTTTTCACTGCGATCTCCATTTCCTCACACTCTCTTAGGAGTCCCTAAGAGAATAGGGCTGATAGAATTTATACTAAAGGGAGATTATTAGAGGGGCTCTTTTTTTTTTTTTTTTTAAGATTTATTTATTTATTATGTTTACGGTGTTCTGCCTGCAGGCCAGAAGAGGGCACCAGATTGCATCATAGATGGTTGTGAGCCATCATGTGGTTGCTGGGAATTGAACTCATGGCCTTTGGAAGAACAGAGAGTGCTCTTAACCTCTGAGCCATCTCTCTAAGCCAGCTACTCAAGTCATGAGGCCTCCACTGTCCCGGCCTGGGGCCGAAAGGCAAGGATGAGTCCTGGAGGGGCTGGGCGGCTCTGGTGTCCGCGAAGGCAGACAGCAGCGGTGGGCAGCCGCAGGGCAGATGAACGTGGGTGTCGGGCTAGACAGCTGCTCAGTCCTTCTGATCCATCCCCACTCCATGCCCACACTCTGCCCCGCCCCCACCCCACGCAGAGTGCTGGCTTCTCACTGTCACTCCTCATGGCCGCCCCACACCTCCAGCCTCCTCTTGCAACCAGGGACAAGCAGAGCGGCCACCACACTCCCTCATCTGCCAGCTGAAGCGATCTGTTTCCCACACAAGCAGCTCCGAGGTTGTTTCCTGACCCATGTGTGCCTGTCCTAGAACGCTCCCTCCACATCTAGTCAGGAAGAATGAAGTCTTGAACAAGTGATCCCAGCACCTGGGAGGTAGAGGCAGGAGGATCATGAGTTTGAGGCCATCATGAGTAGACAGCAAGACTCTGTCACAAAGGAGGAGGAAGAGGAGGAGGAGGAGAGGAGTAAGCCGCTGTTAAATCTTAGCAATCTTAGAGCCAGAGAGGCCTGGCTATGAATCCCACGGGGTGGTCGGCAGCTGGGGCATCCTTGTAAATCTCTTAACTCTCCACAATGCACACAAGCTGTAACTTGACCAAAACTCTGACACAGCATCCTACAAGAGGTAGTCAGTGATCTCAGCTCAGCTGTGGCATTTGTCAGGGTGTGCTCGGCTGCCTCTTAGTCTGTCTCCCTCTTGTTCTCCATCCTCAGCATCCTGGTCACAAACCACTCCCCACTGTGCCACCTCCCACTCACCAGGCCCATGGCCTGCCCCTTTACACAAAGGCCCAGCCAACTCCTAGTTCACTCTGTGGTAAGCAAACACTTGCGACACTTACTGGCCTCCATACCCCATTGCATCAGTGTGCCTGTACCTGGAGCCCAGCTAATACTGAGGACAATCAGAGAACAAGCCAACTGGGGATGGCTGACTTTGCGGGCTCCCTGGGATGCACTTATCCACTTTCTTTCCCTCTGGCATAAGGGGCCTGAAATTTTTGGCCAATTTAACTGTGACTCTAACCCTTAATTTTTTGTTTAAAAAAAAAAAAGGCTCTTTTTTTCCCCCCAAGACAAGGTTTCTCTGTGTAGCCTTGGCTGTCCTGGACTTGCTTTTGTAGACCAGGCTGGCCTCGAACTCACAATGATGTGCCTGCCTCTGCCTCCTGAGTGCTGGGATCACAGGCATGCACCATCACACCGGCTAATGGTTCCCATCTTTAATCCCAGCACTAGGGAGGCAGAGGTAGGTGGATCACTGTGAGTTCGAGGCCAGCCAGTCTACAAAGCAAGTCCAGGACATCCAAGGCCACACAGAGAAACCCTGCCTCAAAACATCACAAAAAAACAAAACAAAAACCTATTCATATTTACACCATTAAATGGTGACTCATTCGTTGTTATTTCCTTCAACATGAAAATCATTAATTTCTCCTACACATGTCCATGGCAAAAACACATTATTAACAAACAATATAAAAAAGAAACAACCATTTGGTTCATGTTAGCAATGTGCTGCCACGTTTAAAAAATTACTTCCAAGACTTGGAGACTTAAGATGAGTTGACTTTACTCTCCTACATGTTTTCTGTGGGTCCAACAGACAGTCGGCCTTATGGTATGTCCTAAGGGTTTAGTCGTCAAGGGAGTGGCTGGTCAGCAGCAGCAGCAAGCTTGACTGTGTCTGGTAGACCTGTTGACAATATGGCAGAGCAGCAGTGTCATCACTTACTCCTTCCAATGTCATGGGGACACTCAGCTTCCCATAGCATGCTCTCATCTGATGGCACTTGGCCTCCCTCAGAGGGAACAGACTGAGAGAGAAAAAGGCAGGAACCACAGTGTCTTATGGCCTAGCTGCTATCATTTCTACAAGATCCCATCCATTACTCAGGACAGACTTATGCAGAACAGGGGATAGAAGTGTCCCCAGTTAGACACCGGGGACAGCGTGTAATAAAGAACAGCAGGAGGGTGGCTGGAATCCCTTTGAACAGAATGTCATTGCCATCTTTTGCTGTGACAATGTCTGCTAAGAAGCAACTTAAGGGGAGCCTTGTTTTGGCTTACAGTTTTAAGAGACACAGTCCATCATGGCGGGTAAGGAATAGCTGTAGACCATGACGCAGCTGGTTTCACACTGAGCCCACAGTCAAGAAGCAGAAAAGAAGACAGGTAGTGGGGTCTGGCTCTAAAACCATTAAGACCTGCCTCCCAGTGACTCACTCCCTCTAGTGAGGCTCCATCTCCTAGAGGCGCCACAACCTTCCAAGATAGCACCCCAGCTGGGGGACCGAGTATCCAGATGCATGAGCCTGTGAGGACTATCTCGTATTTGACAACTACACATACTAACAGTAAAGACCAATGTGAGAGCTGGAGGGAGGGCTTGGCAGCAAAGAGCGCCCACTGGCTGTTCTCCTGGGTTCCATTCCCAGCACCCCCATAGTGACTCACAACCATCTGTAACTCCAGTCTCAGGGGTCCAATGACCTCTTTTGTGGCTTCCTCCAGCACCACACACACATGGCACGCCAACATGCATGAAGGCAGGACTCCCATGTGCATTGATTTCGAAACGAGAGCAACCTTACCTTTTACAAAAATAGTTTTGTTTCAAACATTTTTGGTTTGCTTTGGTTTTTTTGTTTGTTTGTTTGTTTGTTTGTTTGTTTGGGTTTTTTGTTTTTTTTTTGTTTTTCCGAGACAGGGTTTCTCTGTGTAGCCTTGGCTGTCCTGGACTCGCTTTGTAGACCAGGCTGGCCTCGAACTCACACAGCACTCCACCTGTTCTTTCAAACGTTTTATCTTATTATCACTGTGTGTGTACAGGTCAGACAACAGCTCTGAGGAGTTGGTTCTCTCCGTCTTTCTTTAATTTGTTTTATGTTTGTGGATGCTTTGCTTGCGTGTATGTCTGTGCACCATGAGTGTGCCTGGTGCCCAGAGAGGCCAGAAGAGGGAACTTGGAGTTATAGCGGGTTGTGACTTACCACGTGGATGCCAGGAATTGAACCTGGGTCCTTTGGAAGAGCACCCAGTGCTCTTAAGTGCTAAGCCATCTCCCTGGTTCCCACTCCTTAATCTTACATGGTTCTAGGGAGCAAACTCAAGTCGTCAGGCTTCCATGCAGGTGCTTTACTCGCCGAGCCATTTTGTCAGCCTTCAGCATTACCTTTGCCATGACTGCATCTAAGTACCGCACAATGTTGTGACCCATTTTTTTTCTACTAGAATGAATAATCCGGAATAACAGTTACTATGCTTGTCATGCTCTTACCTCGAGGTAAATGAAAAGAAAACCCAGCCAAGTATAGCAATTGGCTTCTTGAACAAGGCACAGGCTGGGGAAGAGGATGGCCCCCGGATAAGAGCACTTGCTGTGCAAGTGAGAGAACCTGAGATTGGCGCCCCAGTACTCACACAAAAGCCATGTGTGTCCGCATATTACTGAAACACCAGGATTTGAAAGACAGAGACAGGCAGATCCCGGGAGCTCACGGCAGCCAGCCTTAGCTAAAACAAGAGGTCCATGTTCAGTGTGAGACCCTTTCTCGAAAAAATAAGATGGTGAGTGATAGAAACGTTACCCAGCAACGTCCTCCAGCCTCTTCTGCAGCAGTGCATAGGTGTACGCACCTGCACATGAACATCACACACACACATGCACACACACACATGCACACACACATGCACAAACACCACACACACACACGCACCTGCACACAAACACCACACACACACACACATGCACCTGCACACAAACACCCACACACACATGCACACGCATGTGCACACATACATACAAGAGGAGAAAAAAGGAGGTATAGGGTTACAAAGTAGGACATAGAAAATGGTCCCTCCAGTCTGCACACTTCCTCTATCAGAAAAAGATGAGATGGAGACATGTCCTAACTCAGGCCTGAGAAGCTCTATTGGTTTCTCCAAATCCTAAGCAGGCGCTGCTCATGCTTGTGCCCATCATGAGATCTCGTCCCTCAGGCACCCTTCTGTCCTGGTCCCTCTTCTCTGGACAGGCTATCCCAGCCCTGACTCTTGAGTGTAGGAAGTCCATGGTTACTCTGCCCTTGCTTCGGTGTGGTGCTCAAGGACAAGGTGGGTCACAGGAGGGGACATGGAGTCGCTAGAGCTTGGGCCTGGGTGCTTAGCCAGCTGGGTCCCATTCTTCCCTCAAAGGTGCCAGTGAATGGAGAGAGATCACCCCCTGGAACGGGTTCTGAGGAGCAAGTGCAAGCAGTCTAGCCAAGACGGAAAGTAGATTGGTTTGCTTCTGGCTTCGCCTTGGTCCACCTCCCACCTGCCTGCCCCCTTCCCCCTTCCCCCTCCCCCTCCCCCTCCCACAGAACAGAGGTTGAGAATTTGCCTCCTTCTCATCTGTGCTGTGGTGGCTTGCCCTAGGAGATGGGAGCAAGATGCCCCACCCCACCCCACCCTCAGGTAGCTGGTCCTTGGTCCAAGACCAGCTACCCCAAATTTAGGCATGAGTTCAAACCCTGTAGCAAAAGGGGCTCAGAGCCAGGGGTTGGGTGGTCAGTGACTTGTCACATGAGGTCTGGTGAGGCCAGCTTTGCTCTATTTTGGGAAAGAGATCGATCGTGTCGAGGGGTGACCATACTGGCCAATCGCAGGAGAACCTGGCATTCTGACAAGATACCCTATGTACCCTGACCTACTTGCCAAGGCAGCTAATTTTAGCATGGCTTGGAGATGCCAGCAAGTGCAGAGTATGTTGGGGTCACTTCTGGCCAAGGAAAAGATTATGGGGTGTCTGAACATATAGCAGAGGAGCCCAAAATGTCCCGAGCATAGCTATCACAAAATCCAACAGTCTCCTTCATTCTATTTCTTATTGTTGTGTTCAAAGCAATTTAAAGAGGATCCACTGACAGAAAAAAAAAAAATTCTGAGCAAAACACATATTGTTTTACTTGGTGGGCATGTTAGGGCAGCCAGGGGACCTGTGCTCCGGTGCCTTTCTCACCCCACCCCACCCCATGGCCGCGCTCCATCCTTTCCACAGAAGCTTGGCTTCCTTCCTTCCCCTCCCCCTTCCCAGCCAAGTTCCATGCCGGAGCCCCAGACTGTGCCATGAACAGCCAACCCCTCCATAGTTGAAAACTCCTGAGGATCCCCAGTGCTCCTGGAGCAACTCCGAAGCCTTGCCGCCACACACGGCTCCTCCTCACACACAGTCCCTACCTGTTTCCCTCCTGCCCGTCAAGGCGCCCGATTACTGTCTTCTTCAACAATCTGAGAGGTGGGCTTGTGGGTAGGCTGGCTCCAGCCAGCTGCCGTGTCAACCTCTCAACAGCCATCCTAGCCAGTATTCAGAGAACATGGCAGCCTGCCTCACAGCCCTGTCCTGGTGGCCTTTGTCAAACCTGACCCCACGTGGTTCTTTGTCCTAGCTCTGGCCCTGACCCTGTGGCAGTCTGTCGGCAGAGTATTTCAGCAGCCACCCATCAGGCCCATTAGTGCAGAAGTCCTTGGCTGCCCGCCTTTTGCAACACTCAGCCAGTCAGCCCTCACCTGCTACAGGTGGCCTCAGGAGACAAGAACATCCTGCTTTCCCCCAGCTACCTCCTGCTTGTCCCCTCAGAGAGATGGCTATGGATACTACAAGGAGTGGAGCCCAGTCATTGACTCTGGTAAGGGCCACTCACAGGCCAAAAGCCTTGAGTTGAGAGCAAAAGCCTGAGACCAGCACCCTCAGGTGGGGGCTAGAGGGATTGATGGACCCTTGAAGGCCAGATGCAGTCCTGTAGGAGACCTGGATACGGCTCTTCTTTCCTCCATCTTTTCCTCACCAGCGCCACGCTTACCGTCTCTTGAGGTGTCCAAGAGGGCTTGTTCCTGGGATGGTAGTGTCTAGCCTTAGGGGATTTTCCTAGTGTTCCTTGTCTCTAAAGGGTCCCTCATGGCTGTACTTGAGCATGTGGGGCTCTCTTCCTGGCAAATACATGCATGGCTGACCTTGGCCCACTCAGTCCTGTGTGCATAGCTACCACACGGCCTGGGAAAAGAGGGGCCAGGCTGATGCTGGGTGTGGGGGCACTGAGACTATTTCTGGCTCTTGGGGGGCTGTGTAGGTCTTGTCCACAGGCTCCTCTGGCCCTTTTCAATATTCTCTCAGGTCCTCAGTTCCCTGGGGCCACCTCTCCCCGTGCTAAGAAGGAGACCTTCTCATCTGGTAAATGCAACGCTTGACGGTGTCTTAATTTCTACTGCAATTCTAAGGTGGAATATCAAAGCCCGGTGGGGCATCTGGCTTTGCTGGCTCCAGCCCTCCCACTTGGCTATCCAACCTGCAGCCTCTTCTAGAAACGTAGCCTTAAGAACACCTCCACACTGAGGACTTGCAAGTGTGTATCTCCACTGTTGCCCTGAACTCTGCCCTCACACAGCCAGCCATACATACTTGAGACAAATATGCTCAGGCAGATGGATGGCATGCTTAAATCAGTTTCCCAGGGTGCTCAGTGCCAATGGACCCACACTTCAGCTGCTCAGCCTAGCCCACGGGATTCTGCTAATGTGTCTCTTCCTAAAACCCCTATACATTAAGTTGTCAGCAAGTGTATATGTTCTCTAGAGCTCACCACATCTCTGTCCTGTGCCCACTGTCTCTGTACCCTGACTGTAGAGACAGCCTAACTCCCCATTTTCACCCTGTCCCAGGAAGCCCCCACACTGTAGCAGGCGCCTCTAGGCTTCTCCCCTCTGTACAACTTTCCCACTTCCTTTTTTGTTGTCGTTGTTGTGTTTTGTTTGTTTGTTTTTATACAGGATTTCTCTGTATAGCGTTGGCTGTCCTAGACTCGCTTTGTAGACCAGGCTGGCCTCGAACTCACAGAGATCCGCTTGCCTCTGCCTCCCAAGAGTGCTGGGGATTATAAGGAAACAGCTGCACTCTCTCAACCCCCCTGATACCTTCTTCCTCTCTTCACACCCAACCCAACTCCAGTGGTGTATAATTCTTTTCTGTGAGTTTCCGTGAGCACTGGCCTCTTAGGGCTGCTGTGCTTGGGACCAATGCACCCCGGACAGGCAGACAGTAAAGATGCTCTCAGCTCTCCTCTAACACCCCACACAGCACACAGCACACCACTGGCATCAGCTAAGAAAATCTGCCAGTGATCTTCAGGGAATTTTAGGTGCTGGTGTCGGGGGAGCGGAAGGGGTCCTCCCACAGGGAAAGCGCTACATTTGCTTGAGACCCTGAACCTGGGTTATGTGTCCTGTGGCTTTTCAGACAAGGTCTATAAGAGCTAACACATTCTCCCCTGCAACGTGCGACGCTTCTAGAGACACAGTAGAATGGCTAACTGGACACTCGCCAAAGTCAGGGTTCTCAAATCATGCAGGAAGCAGCCCAATAATAGGTGGAAGTGGACTTGGAGTCCAGGCATCTGCTTACAAGCACGGCTCCACGCTCCTGGCTCTGTGGGTTTGAGGAGAGGGTCTGTACAGTGTGTATTCAGCATCCTGGTGGTGTCTTGGGTTTGATGCGGGGATGTGGGGAGACCCAGGGATACCTATGGTGGGCCTGGCCCACAGACCTTGCTCCTGTGCACATCCCATGGGGCCTGTTAAGCAGACTTCATCATGATGCCCATTTCCCCGCTCCCATACCCACAGCCTGAAGGGTTGTACAGCCACTCCTAGTCAGACCCTCCCCACACCCACCCTGTTGGTGCACTGACCTGGTGCTAGAAGTATTAGTAATCTTCAGACCCAATGCACTCTGAGGAAGGGCTTCTGTCTCCAAGGATGAGACTCACCTTCCGAAGGCAGTCTGCACAGCAAGAACTGAGCCCCTTAGCTACTGCGGCCTAAGCATCTTCCAGCATCCACCCTTCATCCTGCATCACCAGGACTGGGGAAGGCAGCGTATAGGGGTATGTGAGGTGTCCTCCTAGCCACGGTGATCTGAGTGAGTAGAAAAAGTACCAAAGCACATCGAGTTTGGCCAAGCCTCAGAATGAGGACTCTGTGGCCAGATGACTTAGACCAGTTCTACCACTAGGGGGCAGGCTCCCCACTTCCCTCGAGCCTCCCTGATGGTGCAGACCTAGTGAGTTGGAAATCTAGACTTCCTGTAGAAGAAGCTCAGTGTTAAAGAGATTTTTAAATGTTGGCAGATCCACAGGCCAGATGCCATCCTGTTTATGAGAATGGGACGGGGGCTGCAAACTCTCGCACCTCGTGTCCTCAGTGCCAGAAAGTTCTACCTCCTTCTCGGCAAAGGCTGCAGAAGGTGGCGCGTAGTGGCAGGTGTCCGGATTTTGTTTATTCACCATGGCCTTGCTGGTGGAAATGCAGGGTGTCGGGGTGTGCTTGAGGGTCTTCTTTCACAGTAGAGGAGGTTCTTGTGTGCTTCCTGTGAAGGGTCCTATGTACTCTATGTCCTGAAGTTGCTCAGTCAAAATTAAATCTTGATAAGTGTCAGCACATGGTCTATTGGATCAGTTTAGCTTCAGTGGTGTTCAGACCCTCAGGGTACACTCTCTGGCATAGAAGCTGCAGAGCCTGGGTGCCAGCCAGGACACTTGCATTTCCCAACATCTATATAAAGGTGATGACACAAACATGTTGGCCCTGCCCATCCCCCACCACTGGGGAAATAAGAAACAGCTGCTACCATTTATCACCTGCTCACTGGGACCCTCTACGATTTGGGCAAGTTCTCCTCAGCTCCATGAGGAAGGTACACGTCACTTGGCACCCTCCTGAGCCAGATAGTTCAGCCACACACTACCCAGTCACCCTGGGCCACCTCGCTCGCCCTCATCCTCTTCAGAGACCCCAGCCTGAAGAGTTGCTCCTTTTATAGGAACCTTGAGCTGAAGGCAACCCTAATCCTAATCTTAACCCTAACACTAAGCCAGAGTCAGGGCCTCTTTCTAGTTACCAGGAGGAGCTAAGCAGGACAGAGAGGCAGGGGTGGGGCCCACATGGCCTGAGGGTTGAACCTTTGTTAGATCGGCCCTGTTTGTGCCACAAAACCAAGACAATCTTATCATTGGGTCCCTTTGATTGTTTGGTTTGGTTTTTGAGACGGGGTTTCCTGCCTCAGTCTCCCAAGTACTGGGATTAGAGGCATGTGCCAACCCACACGCGGGCCATCACTGGGCCCCTTCGAATAGCTGTACCTCGAGGGAGAAGACAAGCAGCGTGTGAAGCTAGTTCTCAGTAAACTCTTCAAGCCGAAGAAAGAGACAAAGTAGGCCAACGGGTGTTGCTTTGGGGACACCCTGGGCTGTTTCCACAGGGTGCTGAGTAGGTCTCTAGAGTCTGCTCTGCATGGTCGACAGGAGAAGTGACTGGCCATTGTGCTCACTCATTCTCCGCCGATGCTGGTGTCTGACTTGGTGCCTTTGTCAGAACCCTTGTGACTTCCCTGGGTTTAAATTTTAGGCATGGGGGCTTCATTTTTAAAAAGCAGACGGCCAATGCTCTGTGTCCCTAGGGAATGCTTTTGGTTAAAGGAAACCAAGAGTCTTGACTACCCATGGCTTATGGGACTGCATATGTGGAGTTGGAGAACCTGACATCGGCCTCTCCCTCTGCCGTACGCAATAGGCTAACAGTCTTTTCCTTCCAGCCTTGTCTCCACACGGCTACAAGATAGCTGCTGCACCCTTATGTTGTTAAGAGGCGCTGAATTCCCCTCTCCCACTAAAATCAGGCTTCCCTTCACCTGACATTGATCAGAATTGAGTCATATGCCCAAGCTCCAAGCAAAAAAGATAGAAACTACTGCATGTGGCTTAGTCTAATCAGGCTTTACTGGTTCACCTGAACAAAACCTGGGTAACTGAGGAAGAAGATGGCCCTGCTGTAGTCCCCTCTAACCCACTGAGCTTATGTGTAAGACACAAAGAGTATAGATCCTCATTAAAAAAAAAAAAAAAAAAAAAAAGTATCTGCAAGCTTTTATAAGAGGAGTCCTCAGCTAGGTGTGGTGGCGCACGCCTTTAATCCCAGCGCTTGGGAGGCAGAGGCAGGCGGATCATTGTGAGTTCGGGGCCAGCCTGGTCTACAAAGTAATTCCAGGACAGCCAAGGCTACACAAGAAAAACCCTGTCTCGAAAAAACGAACAAACAAACAAACAAACAAACAACAACAAAGGAGTCCTCATTTTTCTTTTTGTTAAAAGTACTGCTCACTGCCAGTGGTACTAACATATGCATGGACACAGCTGTACAGCTGCCCGCTGTAGCGCCTAGCTACTGTGTCCTATCAATGGAGGGGGAGTCCCACACCTTGGCCACCCACTAGGGGTCACTCCAGCCACTCTAGTCTTGGCTGCCCTGTGCATACTGACTGGCCTGGCCTGTCCAATCCATAAAGTCCTACAGTAGAAAAAAAAAAAGGCTCTTCACACAGTAATGCCAGTTCCAGTCCTGCCTCATCAAATTCCCAGGTGGAACATTTTCTTCCCCTCACCCAAAATCTTAGGGGCAACGGGAGGCACTTCAAAGCTTTGCTCTGGAAAGATGGGTGCTTAAGTGCAAGGGCTACCCAGCCCCCACTGTTCACTGCTCCGGAGTACCCAGGCTAATCACTACTGTGTGGCTGACCCTGGACCCTGAGACGCGGACCATCCTGCATCCTGCATCCTGCATCTGGGGTCAGAGGACATAAGAAGACCCCTTGGTTTGCGGAGGCCGGTGACGGCCACAGCTCCTCCCTTCCGCTCCTTACATAGGTAGAGCAGATCCTGGCGGAGTTCCAGCTGCAGGAAGAGGACCTGAAGAAGGTGATGAGGCGGATGCAGAAAGAGATGGACCGTGGCCTGAGGCTGGAGACCCATGAGGAGGCCAGTGTAAAGATGTTGCCCACCTACGTGCGTTCCACCCCAGAAGGCTCAGGTACCGCAGGGCTCATCTGTCCCTAGACAGGACCCTCTAGGAAAATGATGATACCCCAAATCACCGGGCCAGTGTTTGTCTGCTGCCTGCAGCCCTGGGGTGCTCAGGCCCAGCCTTGCTATCAAGTCTCAGGAGAATTATTTTTTCCCCTCTAAGGTCATTTGGGGAAACTCTTAATTATTCAGAGTCTGGTCTATTACTCTAGGCCTCGTGTAGCTCTCTGGGTTCTGGCTGCCTCTACCTAAGGCAGGGGTTTCCCACTAATGCTCCCATGTTCACCTTTGATCCTTTCACAGATTACTCTATCATGGCCCCACCCTCCTCAGTGCATAGGTTAGCATCCCCTCAGCCCACAATGTGCGGGTTCTCCATACCTATTCCACCCGTCAGGTAGGCCACAAGACTGAACCTGTCTCCTGTTGCCTGCAGAAGTTGGAGACTTTCTCTCTTTAGACCTGGGAGGAACCAACTTAAGGGTGATGCTGGTGAAAGTAGGAGAAGGAGAGGCAGGACAGTGGAGTGTGAAGACGAAACATCAGATGTACTCTATCCCCGAAGATGCCATGACCGGCACCGCAGAGATGGTGAGCGGCTTGAGGGCTGGCAAAAGAAAGCTAGGAATCAAGGTCACTCGGGATCTCAGGAGAATTGACCCTAGCGGGGGGGGGGGGGGTAAGGGGTGGAGGGGGTAGGGGGTCGGGGTCAGAGGTCCAAGAACAGGAGTGGTGGTGGACCACTGACTTCAGAGACCCAAGAAGGTGGCTCGGAGACTTAAAGTCCTAATCCCACTCTGCCTAGAACAAGACAGGGCTGAAGAAAGGTTAGTAGCAGGAGAAAGCCCGGCTTCTGTCCAATTTCCTAGAGAAAAACAAAGCTTGGGACTGAGCAGCTAGAAGGCATGCTTGCCCAGGCTTCTGCAGTTTACAAAGCCCAACCTTCCTCAATAAGCCCCCCATTTCCCACCAACAGGTATATGCCAAGTAGCATGGCAGGAGCCACACTGTCTGTCCAAGCATCAAGGCCCCCTAAGCATGAGGAAGACTCACACGGGGGACTTAGAAATAGAAGGAGCCCAGAGCTAAGACAGAATCCCCCAGCCATGCCCAGGGACAAGGCGAAACTCATTACCAGAGGGGCAGCCAGGCAAGAGGTTGCCCGTAGCCACACAACTTTAGTAATGCCCACTCATGTGAACAATTGGATTGGGGCCAGCCTTCAGCAGAGGTCAGGTGGCCAGGACACCCAGGAGACAGCAAAGGAGACAGAATCACAGTCATAGCCAAGAACAGGCTTTCACCCAGAGTTTCACAGGACAGCCATTCAGGCTTGACAACAGCCAGTCCTTACTGGGCAAACAGAGGGAGGGGGCTTGGAAATGCGCCTAAACTGGAGATCAGCCTGTGCTGTGTCCCCTTGCCCTGGGGAGTGCAGTCTACAGGGGTCTCCATCCGGGGATGTGCAGGGCCTGGGTCCTGATGAGAAGCGAAGTGCAGACAGGTCCAGCATACAGTTGCAGACTCTGGGGTCAAATGCAGTAACTACTCCAAGAGACACTCTGGTGTGGTCACAGGGGCGGGGGCGGGGGGAGGGAGATCCTGCTCCTGTCCCCGCCCTGACCCAATGCCATGCTGGTTCAACTCCTAGCTCTTTGACTACATCTCTGAGTGCATCTCTGACTTCCTGGCCAAGCATCAGATGAAGCACAAGAAACTACCCCTGGGCTTCACTTTCTCCTTCCCTGTCAGGCACGAAGACATTGACAAGGTGAGCCAGGTGGGGGAGAGTACAGGGGGACACGAATGGACCGGAAACACACTCTGCCTTCAGTGGCAGCTCCCCAGCTCCTGTTGTGAAAGAGCCCCAGCCCAGAAGGGATTTCAGTTTGCAGCCCCTGTCACTTCCTAGCTGCAAAGCATTTGGCAAATAGACATAGCATCGGCTGATTCCTACTGTGTGATAAGGCCTCTCAGGAGACATGCTATGGTCACCCTACCATAGATTTAAAAAAAAAAAAAAAACAGGTTAAGCAAGTTGCTTGAAGTAGGAAGTGGCAACTGGCTGTAAGAGTGAGGCCCTAGGGCTGGAGAGGTAGCTCAGAGGTTAAGAGCACTGGCTGCACTTCCAAAGGTTCTGAGTTCAATTCCCAGCAACCATATGATGGTTCATAGCCATCTATCTATAATGAGATCTGGTGCTCTTTTCTGGAGTGCAGGCCTACATGCAGGCAGAACACTACATACATAATAAATAAATAAATAAATAAATAAATAAATAAATAAATAAATAAATAAATAAATAAGAGTGGGGTCCTAGCTCACCACAGAGCACAAAAACACCTCACTGCTTTTGGCTGAGTCAGAAGTGGGAAAGGTCTGAGACTCTACCCACCGGCAAGCTCATGAATTATGTCACATGAATGCACACACTCACGTGCACTTGCACACACGCACTGCATCATAAGGTCTCTGCTTTAAGTTTCCTTTACTGTGATTAAGTACTGTGAGAAAAGCAACTTAGAGGAGAAAGGGCTTAACTTAGCTCAGTACCAGGTTATCATGTATCAAACCAGGGAAGTCACAGAGGCAGGGCCTGGAAGGTTAGGCTAGAACATCCACAGCCAGAACAAAGAGCAAAGAGTGCATGTTTGCTTGTGCTCAGCTTGCTTCCCATATACCCCTGCCTAGGGAATGGTGCTACCCACTGGGGACAAGTCTTCCCACCTCAACGCAATCAAGACAGCTGTCCATAGGCTAATTTAATCTGAACAACCCTTACTGAGACTCCCCAGGTGATTCTACATTAAGTCAAGTTAACAATCAAAGCAAATCATTATAACCTTTGTCAGAGATTAAAAAAAAAAAAAAAAAAACCCAGGTCATATCTGCTGGCGCATGCCTTTAATCCCAGCACTTAGGAGGCAGAGGCAGGTGGATCACTGTGAGTTCAAGGCCAGCCTGGTCTACAAAGCGAGTCCAGGACAGCCAAGGCTACATAGAGAGACCCTGACTCAAAAAACCAACAAAACAAAACAAACAACAACAAACAAAACAAAACAAAAAACAGGTCATATCTCAAGGGGCAAAGGCAGCAGACAAACCCAGACTCCCTGCTGTTCTCTAAGCCCCAAGATCCACAGAGAAAGCCACACGTGGTACGTCCACGGGCAGCAGGGTTCACCATAAGAGAGGAACCCTGATGCTATTCAGCACTGTTCTCTCAGGGACCCGCCTGTCCTAGCGCTTCTCTGCAATCACAGTCCTGAGCTTTGCTGCTCAACATTCTCAGACTGGGACCATAGAGCATTTATCCCAAATTCTCAAGGTCCCGGTTTCAAAGCTGTGTGAGTCTACCTCCTCAAATGTAAATAAAGTAAGGGCTTGGGAGTGCCATGGCCCTGTGGCCTGGTTGCCTTTAAGGCCACAGCTTCCTGCCAGTGCAACAGCCACGACGCCTTCCTACCCGCGCAGGGCATCCTCCTCAACTGGACCAAGGGCTTCAAGGCCTCCGGAGCGGAAGGAAACAATATAGTGGGACTCCTCCGAGACGCCATCAAGAGGAGAGGGGTAAGGAAGCCTTCGCCTGCCCTGAGGGCCGTCGGGAACACCGCCTCCTTCATCACAGGGCCTCTCTCCTCAGCTCCATTTCCATAGCCCCTGTCCTTCTCGGCAGGACTTTGAGATGGACGTGGTGGCAATGGTGAATGACACAGTGGCCACGATGATCTCTTGCTACTATGAAGACCGCCAGTGTGAGGTCGGCATGATTGTGGGTAAGGGCTTCTCCCCCCACCCCCACCCCCACCCCCCTCACCCTTCCAGGCTATGACCGCTGCCAGTCAGGGCAGGCCTGGTCCCTGAGCCAGGTGGCCTTGGGAGCAGGGTGATGACGCGGGAACTGTATGTTGACAGGAAGCGTTTCAACGTCTGCAGCATCCGGCCATCAGGTGGCTCCTGCCCCCTGCACACCCGCCCTGCCTATCTGGATGCCATTAAAACCACTTTATCCAGTAAATAGGCCACAATGTACAAATGTGTCCCAGTGGAAGAGAGTCAGCAGAGGTGGCGTCATCCCTGCCCCTGGCAGGGACCCAGCTCCGACTCTCTGAACTGCCAGGTCCTAAACAGTCCAAAAGGAAGGAGATTCCATAAAAAAAAAAAAAAAAAAAAAGGTTACGCCCCCCCCCCACCTCTCCTAACCAAGGGGAGGAGCTCCACAACCAGTTCCCCCCTACCCCATAGAAGTTCCTGAGGTCTTCCAAGGCAGTATTTCAATCAAATCAGTTATCCTCACATGTTCGTGGGGATGTATGTTTGGACTGTCTGGGCCCTGATTACCCAGAAAATCCTGTGTTCTAAGCTCTCCAGAGCCAGATCTCCAGTGCCATGTGTTTGCATTCATAGGTTTTCATCTATACTTATACTGTCCCCTAAACAAGACATGCTTTAGAAACACCATTTATTTTGTATTCATGCATCGATAAAACTTTATAGGTGTATGTGTACACACACACACACACACACACACACAAACACAAACACACACACAAACACATTTGTTGCTGTTGTGTTGAGATAGAGTCTCACTATGTAGCTCTGGCCGTCCTAGAACTCACAGAGATCTTCTGTCTCTGCTTCCTGAGTGCTGGGATTAAAGGTGTGTGCTACTACACCTGGTTCTGTGCATGTATTTTATGCTCTAGCCTGACCCCTCTGCATCTCTTTCTGTTTACTTTTCTGGCGAAGATTTCTCTCTCCAGACGTCCTTGGCTGTGCCTCCCTCTGCATTCCCCAGCTGTCACCTCCAGAACTCCTTCTGGGGCTCCCAAGACTCTTCAACCTGAACTTAACCCAGGTTAAGCAGCAGCCACTCTGCCCTGGCACAGCGCCCCCTGTGGCGTGATCCAAAATGACGGGTATCTTTTGGAGGCAAACTGCCGCAGGCCCTGTTGCAGTAGCCTCTGGACTGTTCCAAGGGCCCACACGGTGTCATATTCGCCTTGGGCGTCCCCTAAAAGGGCTCAGGAGAGAGACTTAAAGGTGTGCTTACAGTGCTAGAAAACGGGGGGCTGGGGAGGATGGCTGAGCAGTTAAGAACACTTGCTGCTCTCCAGAGGACCTAAGTTCGATTCTCTGCACCCACATGGTGACTGTCTGTATGCAACTCTAGTTCCAGGGGATCTATACTCCACCTCTGGCTTCTCTGGGAACCAAGCAGGCACACATGTGGTGTACAGACATACAGACAGACAAAGCACTTATATACAGAAAATGTTTAAAAACTTAAAAGATAAGCCAGACATGGTGGCACACATCTTTAATCCCAGCACTCGGGAGGCAGAGGCAGGTGGATCGATGTGAATTCGCGGCCAGCCTGGTCTACAAAGCAAGTCCAGGACAGCCAAGGCTACACAGGGAAACACTGTCTCGAAAAACCAAACCAAAACAAAACAAAAAACAAAAACAAAAACTTAAAAGCTAAAACCATGACACCTTACATCCATTTCCACTTGTCAAAACCACATTGGCACACCTTGTTTTTCTCCATCCCCTGACTTCCCAGGTCAAGAGCTGGGATGCCATCCTTGTTAGAGGGTAGTCAGAGACTGACCCAGCTACTCTTTTCTTTTTTTAAGATTTATTGAGCTGGGCGTGGTGGTGCACGCCTTTAATCCCAGCACTCAAGAGGCAGAGGCAGGCGGATTGCTGTTGAGTTCGCTGCTGGCCTGGCCTACAAAGCAAGTCCAGGACAGCCAAAGCTACACAGAGAAATCCTATCTTGGAAAAAAAAAAAGATTTATTTATTTAATGTATATGAGTGCTCTGTCTTCATGCACACCAGAAGAGGGATTCAGAGTCCATTACAGATGGTTGTGAGCCACCATGTGGCTGCTGGGAATTGAACTCAAGACCTCTGGAAAAGCAGCCAGTGCTCTTAACCACTGAGCCATCTCTCCAGCCCTCCAGCTACTCTTCATTAACACAGCTGCTCTAGCCTTCCAGCATCCACTCCAGTTTTTACAGCCCAATGTGCCCACCCCTGTAGGCACCGACTACAATGCTTGCTACATGGAGGAGATGCAGTATGTGGAACTGGTGGAAGGGGATGAGGGATGCCAGCCCTCCAGCTACTCCTCATTACACAGCTGCTCTAGTTCAGCATCTGCTCCTGGTTCTTACAGCCCAATGTGCCCCACCCCTGTAGGCAATGGCTGCAGTGCCTGTTACATGGAGGAGATGCAGAATGTGGAACCGGTGGAAGATGAGGGATGCCAGCCCCCTCCCAGCTACTCCTCATTACACAGCTGCTCTAGCCTTCCAGCATCCACCCCTGGTTCTTACAGCCCAATGTGCCCCACCCCTGTAGGCACTGGCTGCAATGCCTGCTACATGGAGGAGATGCAGAATGTGGAGCTGGTGGAAGGGGACGAGGGACGCATGTGTGTCAACACGGAGTGGGGCGCCTTCGGGGACTCAGGCGAGCTGGATGAGTTCCTGCTGGAGTACGATCGATTGGTGGATGAAAGCTCAGTGAACCCCGGTCAGCAGCTGTAAGGATGCCCCTCCCCCACTGCCCACCCTCCTAGCCCACCCCAGAAGCTGCTCTTGCCTGGCACACCATGCCTGGGTCACAGCACTTAATAGCTTGCTTATAAACAGCTCTGGGGAGAAGCAGACCGATGATCCCTCTGTGAGCTGCCTCTTCTCTTCAGCTCAGCTACAGCCTGCGCTGTGAGGCGTGGAGGCATCATGGTGGCTAGTATAAACTCTTACCTCTCTACTTTTATAGATGGCCTGCCACCAGACAGCTCTGAAAGACCTTTAGCAAAGTCTATCTTGTTTAAGACAGAACCTGCCCCCAAAGCACATATGTGTGCCAGTTCCACAAAATGACTATTCGCATTCAGGGGATGCTGTAGGTTGTCAGAACACATTCTGGGAAAGAGCTGCACAGAGCTTGTCTTGAATCATGACTACTGGCGGGTGTCGAAGGCCACTCCTTTAATCTCAACACGTGGGAGGCAGAGGCAGACAGATTTCTTTGCGTTCCAGGCCAGCCAGGGCTACATAGCAAGTTCCAGGATAGCTAGGGCTATATAGTGAAGACCCTGTCTCCCAAGAAAGTAAATAAATAAATTAAACAAATTGCGCCTATCACCATTCGCTTGCTAACCACTTAATGAGCTTCATCTCAGCCCTCACAGACCTCCGTTAGGTCATTTATATTTTCTGGATTTCAAGATGAAAATAAGAAGGGTAACAGATTAGGCAAAAAAAAAAAAAAATGTGTAGATATATACACACACATACATACACATGTGTAGTATGTTTATATATGTTTGTGTGTATGTATGTATGTGTGTGTATATATGTACACACACACATACATACACACACCAGGCTGCCATGTGCCATGCTGGGCACCAACCCAGTGAGCCACTGAGACTAGCATCCCTTCACACAGTTGTGGAAGGACTGAAGTCCCCGGCTGTGCTCCTCACACAAGGCCTGCCACCATTATGGTTTCAAAGGACCACAGAGGCTCCTTAACTCTCTATCCCTTTCATATACCAGGGCCAGCAGCAAAGCAAGGGCCGCATTCCCTCAGCTGGGTTCAAAATGCATAGGTTCCTAGGACCCGAGGTTTCTGAAGCCTCTGTTTACAAATTGGGGGGGGGGGAGGCAGGGCATGAGGGCAAGGACCTTGGATAATGGCTGGGGTGGGAATGAGAGAGGTCACCTCCCAACCGGAACGGGACCTGTGGGGATTTCCCGAGGGCCAGCTGGCATGACCGACTGTTCTGAGCCCAGGTATGAAAAGCTCATTGGTGGAAAATACATGGGCGAGCTGGTACGACTTGTGTTGCTCAAGCTGGTGGATGAGAACCTTCTGTTCCACGGAGAGGCGTCAGAGCAGCTGCGCACACGTGGCGCCTTCGAGACCCGTTTTGTGTCGCAGGTGGAGAGGTACCTGGAGGGAGCAAAAGCAGGGGGCGGGCTGCGGGAGAAGAAGGGATGGGGGTGGGGGAAGAGTGTCCCAGAGGAATGGAGCAGGGTTCTAGGGGAAGCAAAGTATTAGGTCAGGGGCCCAGGGGGTCAGGAAGCCAATCCCAACGGCGCTGCCCCCGCCCCACCGCCGCTGTGGCCTCTGACTGTCCACTGACTCAGTGTCCACGGTCCCCAGTCATTCCCCACTACCCAGAGCCACGGTTTCAACTTCACCCATGCCACAGCCTGAATAAATGTGGCATTGTCACCCTCATGATAGAGAGAATCCAGTGCTGACTAAAGGACTGCTGGGCCAGGCGCGTCATTCCATTCCTCCAGGACCCTCAGTGACTTCCCTTCCCAATCCTGCCCGCAGCGACTCTGGCGACCGCAAACAGACCCACAACATCCTGAGCACTCTAGGACTTCGGCCCTCCGTCACCGACTGCGATATTGTGCGCCGTGCCTGTGAGAGCGTGTCCACTCGGGCCGCGCACATGTGCTCAGCAGGACTAGCGGGGGTCATAAATCGCATGCGCGAAAGCCGCAGTGAGGATGTGATGCGCATCACAGTGGGCGTGGATGGCTCCGTGTACAAGTTGCACCCTAGGTCAGCTTCCACCTTTGCTCTGCTCCAACCTCTCCAATGGGAGGTCCAAAGGGCGTGGCTCTCAACTGCAGGCATTTGTGAGCCTGGTTCTCCCTTGGCCTTCCTGCAGACCGGGTTGGGATAGGGGTAGGGCTGCCGAGGCAGGGTGGCAAGAGTGAGGTCTAAAGGATGGGAGAAGAAATGCCTGCCTTATTTTCCTCCTGTTCAGCTTCAAGGAGCGGTTCCACGACAGTGTGCGCAGGCTGACACCCAACTGCGAAATCACTTTCATCGAATCAGAGGAGGGCAGCGGCAGGGGAGCAGCCCTGGTCTCTGCGGTGGCCTGCAAGAAGGCCTGCATGCTGGGCCAGTGAAATCCAAGCCACAAGGACAGGGATCTGGGTTCCACAGGACTCCACCATCTCACAGATGCCCCCAGCCCACAGGGCAGGAGACCTATTATGCGGCTACCCCTGCATAATGGGAGAGAGGCCCCTGCAAGCCAAGCAGGCCGTTTCTGCAGAGTCAGCCAGTGGGACAGCCCTAAGGTTCTCAACCTGGGCCAGGGGAGCCGGGAGGAGGAAGAGGATCAGAGGCACCAAAGCCTTTCTTGCTGGAATCAACTACAGAGAAAGGTGTTGCACACTCAGGACTTGAGTTTTCACACGTCTTGCCTCCCACAGCTGTGGGCCTGGCCTCCCAAGGGAGTGCCTCTTGGACTTGCCATGGCTTGGCTCCAATGGGAACACACCTTCCAGCAGCTTGGCCAAATCAGGCCTGGGCCCTCAGGAAAGCAAGGGCTGCTGGTCACCCAGGCCTACCTGTTTTCTTGCCTGTGACTGAAGAGGCTGGGGAGCAATGGGAGACTGACTGTCCAGCTGCACAGAGGGGACTGCCAGGCAAGAAACATCTCAAAGAGACTGTTTCCTTTATATACCTCCAGCTCTGAGTGGCTACAGTTCTGGGAGAGACTCCTCCAGCAGATGCCGGAGGATAGAGCCCCATAGTCTCTGGCCTAAGAGGACCAGAAAGGGGGGGTGGGGTGGGGGTGGGACTATCAGGAGCTCCCCTTCCTTCAAGCAGGATGGCACTTTCATTCTTATATCGCTGACCCAGAAGGAAAAAAGCAAGCCACCCTCAGTACCTCCATGAGACCACCCAGGCCCTCCTCCTCCTCTTCCTCCTCCTTCTCCTCCTCTTCTTCCTCCTCCCCCTCCCCCTCCGGCTTCCCAAATGCCATGCCACTCTCTCTGCACAAACCTGGGACTATGGAGGGAGTTTTTAATAATATTTAAAAATACTTAAACATGGCCTGTCGTTGTTCTCTGACTGTTGTGCACAAGGACTGTGGTGACACCGTACAAAGAAACATCACCGGTATACATAGGTACTCCCTAAACTTGGTTGCGCCTCAGAATTTGCTGTGCCCTCCAGACACTATGTCCAGGGTAGTGTGAGGGGTAGGCTGTAGGAACAGGAATGAAGTGACATGGGGACACTGCAGGCACTGCATAGCCCTCTGCCTAGGCCCAGGCCCCTGGCTGCCCCTGCATGGAGGGCAGAAATCGCAGGCCAGGTGATACTCTGGTTGGGGGTGGGGGGAGGGGCTGGCTCAACTCTAGGATGGTCCAACTGCAGTCTGTCTTCTCAGAACCAGGGAGGAAGCAACAGGACGGGCCATGGCTATGACATGTCACACAGTTTCTAAGGTCCCTCCAGAGGCCTCAGAGGTGAACTCATCAGCAAAGAGAAGGGCCCAATGACTTTTCTCTGCAGAATAGATATACCTCCGGGAGAACAGGCTTATATGTTTTAATGCACCGTTATCTCTCTCTCTCTTTCTCTCTCTCTCTCTCTCTCTCTCAGTTTTTTGTTTTTGTTTTTGTTTTTTTAAGATTTATTTATTAGTTATACAGTATGTGGGCCTACAGGCTAGAAGAGGGTATCAGATCTCACTATAAATGGTTGTGAGCCACCATGTGGTTGCTGGGAATTGAACTCAGGACCTTGGAAGAGCACCAGTGCTCTTAACCTTTGAGCTGTCTCTCCAGCCCTCTTTTGGTTTTTGAAACGGGGTTTCTCTGTGTACCCTTGGCTGTTCTAGACTTGTTTTTTAGACCAGGCTGGCCTCAAAACTCACAGTGATCTGCCTGCCTCTCCCTCCCAAGCTACTACCCAGCTTGCACCTTTATTTCTCAATGGAAAATAACTGGTAAGTCAAAGGCAACTGTTCTCTGTTTCATTTTAAAAAAAAAAAAAAGA